>NC_057795.1:147153767-147166263 GCF_018294505.1 Triticum aestivum | reverse complement strand
GGCGCGGTGGGAGCAGAGAGAGGGACAGGTGGCGGCGCGCGGTTGGAGGAGAGGGGCGGCAGGGTGACGTGTCGGCGCGGGATTGGCCGGCGTGAGGTGGAGGCTGGACGTGTCCGGCCGTCGGTGGACATGTCCGGCGGCGTGGAGGGAGGATTTTAGGGTTTGGACTGCGAATTTGGATGAGGAGGGCTAATATATAGGTAGAGGGAGCTAGGAGACTCCAAATGGGGTGCGGTTTTCGCCCACACGATCGTGATCGAACGGCCGAGAGCATGGAGATGGTTAGGATGGGTTTTGGGCCACTTTGGAGGGATGTTGGGCTGCAACACAAATAGGGCTTTTACGGTTACCCGGTTAACCATTGGAGTATTAAACGGACTCCAAATGGCACGAAACTTGACAGGCGGTCTACCGGTGCTATACCAAGGCCGCTTGGCAAATCACGTTCCATGACGAGAATGTTTAACACCCGCTCACAACAAGAGACAAAAGGGGGATGCCGGAGGACATAGGAGTGCCGGATTGCAAAATGGACAACGGGGAAAAGGCTCGGATGCATGAGACGAATACGTATGCAATGCAATGCACATGATGACATGAAAAAATGCAACATGCCAACAAATGACATGGCAAGGACGGCGAATAACTGATAGACACCAGGCGCATCGAATCCGGGGTGTTACAACGAGATGTTGCTGGAGCGGGTGGCAGAGCTGCTGGGCTTCGCCGCCTCGGGGGCTCACCCCTTCTGCACCCAGCCGCCGCCTCAGGTCCAAGGTGGACCACACAGAGGCCCCGCACGCGCCCGCCCAGCTCCGAGCGGATTCCAAGGCCACCCCAACGCCAACCTGGCCGTCAGCACCAGGCTAACAACGGCGCCGCCTCCGCCTCCGGCCAGCGAAGGAGGACTCACCACAGCCCACGGTCCCAGTGGGCCGCCACGCTACCACCCCCAGGTTGGCACCTCGAGCAGGACTGCATGGCACATGGGGCACTACAGTGAAGCATTCGGGCGGCGGCCCCGGAAGTGTATGTTCCCCACATGATGGATCAAGGGCACGCGCAGGAGCAACACCATGGCTCGTTCCTCGGCCCAAGCTGGTGGGAAGAGACACCCAAAGCTGAGCTCTTTCAGGAGCCCCGGGAAAGCCCCATCGACCGCGCTGCAGGCAGCGACTATCGGGTACCGCTAATTCCTCAGGAGCAGGCATACACTAACCATGGATCACAGGAGGTACATGTCATCGCGGCGGATGGCTGCCCCAATCCAGCAGCTTCCTACCCCTCGAGAGGAGGGCATCGGGGGCTGTAGGAAAGGGGCCGAGATCCAGCGTCACCACCACGACGTTCGGAGCAAGGCGCCCTCAGGAGGTAGGCCCTCTGCTGGGGAGGTGCCTTAGGGCCTACCCCCGGTAGAGGACCCGTGGTCGTCGGGGGAACTGCTGGCGACCGCTCTATCCCATCGGCGGCGTCCTCGGTCTCCGGCCGTCGTCGATGGGAATAGAGTGTGGCGCAAGGCGGGGCCCTTGTCTGGTGATATGAAGCAAGGCCGGTACCTGTGAAGAAGGCCCAGTGCCTCTGAAGCTCGCCTCCCCGTGACACTCTCATGTAATAATGAGTGGGGTTGTACACGCCCTGGAGTCTCAGGGGTGCCGGCCTCAGGCCCTGGGGCTCCCTCCCATGCCGAGTGGCAGCACTTAGCTCCGCGCTGGTGAGAAGACGTCCATGACTAGACTAGGTGCCGGACGCGGCCTTTTTCTACTTTCATTTGCCTTTCCCTTTGGTTGTCACTTTCCCCCGTAAGATTTAAGTTGGATTCGAATTTGAGATTTGCGTGTGTTTGGGGAAGGGGTGCTTAGTCTCGTTCGAGCAATCTCTCGCGTTTCGGTTACCACCTCGCCTCGGCTGCCTCCTCTCGCGATCCCCTCGTGAGCCGGGTTTGGCCTAGCTTGCGTGCAGCCTAGACTGCCGCCACCGCATCCACTCAGGAGGGTTTTTACTGCAGATCCTACGGACTTGATCAGGAGACGCTCAAGACACCACAACCTCCCACAGACTATGTCAGGGCCCGTACGGGACAAAGGTAAACTAGCCAACAAGCTCGTCGCTTAGCCGACCACTTGGCGGGTGTACGGGTGATGTAGCGTCTACTAGTATGATGAACACAAGTTTTACATGAGGGGCTCCTCCTCCCAAAATTCTCTCACAACGATCAGGCCGAAACCTGAGTTCTATTCATGCAGGGTAAGGAAACAGGAACGATGCACGGCCAGTCGGATAAATCCCCCAATGCATCCTCAGGAGCACCGCCCGAGCTGCTGCTGGCGTCACTGGCCTCGCCATCGCCCTCTGCGCCGCCATCGGCGGCGTCAGGGCCGTTCACCACACTGCCCTCATCAGCAGCCATGATCACGCCGTCGTTATCTGAGGCAAACGCACTGACCAAAGCATCCACATTGTCTTCCACCCAGTGCACCATGTCGTCCTGGACGGCCTGGGGGACTGGGGCAATGGCGGCGTCGAAGTCGAAGTGGGGATCCATGTTCCGGAGATGGCTGAAGACACGAGAAAAGGTGCGCCCAAGGAGGGCGCGGCTCCTCTCCTCCACCAACCTGTCGGCTCTGACCGACCGCGCCAACAGCTGCGTCACCACGTCGGTGAAGAACTGGTGGTTGCCGACATAGTTAATTGCGTGCGGCTCGCCAACAGCCACCTCGCAGATGTTACCCAAGGTTGTGTTGGCTCTCTCCAGGAGCGTGGTAAGCATGGGGCCGTGCTCGTGCTCCAGGATGTGCCGCTGGCGTATCTCGTCCGCATTCTGGCGCGTGACGGCCTCAGCCTCGTCCACCCGTTGGCGAAGGAGGAGCACCTCGGCATGGGAGGTGGTTAACTCCCCCTGCGCCACCTCGAGGGCGGCCCGAAAAGCATCGGCCCGCCGCGTTGCTTCCTCCAGCTTGACCCTCAAGGCAGCAGTCCTACCTTTAGCCTCGGCCTGAATCAACCCCAGCATCTCCTCGAGCTCGCGCTCAAGGTTCAAGCGCGCCGTCGCCAACTGACGTCCGACCACCTCCAGAACACGGGCTTCCCGCGCGGCAACATCATCCTCCGCCTGTGTCACCAAGCGCTCCCTTGTCTCCAGGCGTTCATACTCGCGTGCGCGTTCGGCGGGTTCCAACGTCAGCGCCTCCTCACGCTTCTGGAGCACTACCGGGTCACCCGAAGCCACCTTCATCGACGCAAGGGCCGTCTCGCGGAGCTCCACTTGCTCCTCCAGTGAGCGGCACCGGGCCAGGAGTTCCCGTGCCCGCTCCTCCGCTGCCTCTCGCCGCCTGTCAGCTTCCGGGCCTCCTCAACGGCTCGGGAACAGACCTCCTGAGAGGCCGCCAGTGACGCCTTGGCCTCCTCATTGTCAAGATCGCGCTGGTGGCGTGCAAGGGCGACAATGCCTTCCAGCTCATGCCTCTCTGCAGCCAGGCCCAGGCCCTCGGCCTCCAGGCGCGCGTCTTCATCAGCGAGCTCTTCACCAAGCAGGCTCACCGCGTCAGCTGCCCTCCGAAGAAACCCATGGCGAAGAGCGCGACACTCTCGGGCGCGCTCGAGTACGTCTTCCGCACCGTCATCGGCCCCACCACTTAGCTCCCGCCCACACCCAGTGGCAGCACTTAGCTCCGCGCTGGTGAGAAGAAGTTGAAGACTAGACTAGGTGCCGGACGCGGCCTTTCTGCTTTTTGCCTTAGTTGTCATTTTTCCCCTGATTGAATTTAAGTTGGATTTGAGCTTGAGACTTGCATGTGTTCGGGGAAGGGGTGTTTAGTCTCGTTCGAGCAATCTCCCATGTTCTGGCTACCGCTTTGCATCCATCTAGCTTCAACTGCCTCCCCTCGTGAGCCCCTCGCGAGTCAGGCCAGGCCCAGCATACACGCAGCCCGGACTGCCGTCGCCGTGCCTTCTCAGGAGGTTCTTGTTACAGGTTCAATGGGTTCATTCAGGAGGCACTCAGGACACCACGCCCCCTCCCACAGGCTCGCTCAGGACCCACGCGGGTTGAAGGTAAACAAGCCGATTGACTCGTCGCCAGACCAATCGCTCGGCGCAGGCATGCAGGCAACATCATGTCTACAATTACGCTAACTGCAAGTTTTTACACGAGGGGCTCCCCCTCCCCAAAATGCTCTCACTACCTTCAGGGCCAAGCCCGAACTCTCTCTGCGCAGGGTAAAAAGCAGGAACAACACGCGGTCAATCGGATAAATCCCCCAATGCATCCTCAAGGGCACCTCCTGAATCGTCGCTGGCGTCGCTGGCCTCGCCATCACCCTCTGCGTCGCCGTTAGCAGCATCCGGGCCGTTCACCACGCCGCCCTCATCAGCAGCCACGACCACGCCATCGTTATCAGCGGTGAAGGCCCTGACGAGGGCGTCTACGTTGTCTTCCACCCAATGCGCCAGGTCGCCACGGATGGCCAGGGGTACCGGGGCGATGGCGGCATCGAAGTCAAAGTGGGGATCCATGTGCTGAAGATGACTGAAGACACGAGAAAAAGTGTGCCCGAGCACGGCACGGCTCCTCTCCTCCACCAACCTGTTGGCTCTTCCTGACCGAGCCTCTAGCTGCGTCACCACATCAGTGAAGAACTGAAGGTTACTGGCATAGTTAACCACATGAGGCTGCCCAACGGTTGCCTCGCAGATGTTGCCCAGGGCCGTGTTAGCTCTCTCCCGGAGCGTGAGGAGCATGGGGCCATGCGTGTGCTCCAAGGTCTGCCGCTAGCATATCTCGTCCTCGTTCCGCCGTGCGATGGCCCCAGCCACATCCACCCTCTGCTGGAGAAGAAGCACCTCAACGCGGGAGGAGGCCAGCTCCCCCTGTGTCGCACGAAGGGCGGCCCCGACAGCATCCGCGCGCCGCGTCGCTTCATCCAGCCTGGCCCTCAGGGCGATGGTCCTACCCTCTGCTTCGACCCTGGTCAGCTCCAGCCTCTCCTCGTACACACGCTCGAGGTTCGAGCGTGCCTCCGCCACCCGGCGATCAACCTCTTCTAGGACTCGGGTCTCCCGCACAGCGACATCATCCTCCGCGTGTGCCACCAGGCGCTCCCTCGTCTCCAGCCGCTCAAGGTCACGGGCGCGCTCGGTGGCCTCCAGCGTCAGTGCCTCCTCACATTTCTGGAGCTCCGCCTGGTCGACCGAAGCCCCCTTCATCGATGCAAGGGCCGCCTCACGCAGCTCCACCTGCTGCTCTAGGGAGTTACTCCAGGCCTGGAGCTCCCGCGCCCGCTCCTCTGCAGCTTCGCGCCGCCGGCCAGCCTCCCGGGCCTCCTCGACGGCCTGGGAGCAGGCCTCCCGAGAAGCCACCAGCGATGCCTCGGCCTTCGCATTGTCGAGGTTACGTCGGTGGCTTGCAAGGGCAACGGCCACCTTCAGCTTGCGCCTCTCCTCAGCAAGGCGCAGGCCCTCGGCCTCAAGGCACGCGTCCTCAACGGCAAGCTCTACACAGAGTTGGCTTACTGCGTTGGCCTTCCTTTGGAGAAACCCTTGGCGAAGGGCGCGGCACTCCCGAGCGCGCTCAAGCACATCTTCCACATCATCCTCCACCCCTGGCTCGCGCAGAGGGCCACGAACAGGCACACCCCCTCTAGGCAGGGGGCTGGGGGCTGGCGCCATCATGATGGCCGGGCGCACCTCGCCAGAAGCTTGGCACAGAGCTTGTTCGCCCTCCAAGGAAGAATGCGAGGTAGATCCCAGCCAGTCGCCGTCCACAACCAAGGCCCGGGGCAGGCTGGCTATGCCCTGGAAGGGCTCACGAAGGAGGGTCGCGAGAAGCACAGGATCAGGACGCACCGCAGGATGGCTCACCTCTCCAACCGACCTCACAACAAGGGTAGCACTCGAGCTCGGGATGCTTGGGGTCGGTGGAGAGGGCGTGGCCTGGGGAGATGGCTCATCGGCCGTCTCCGTGAACTTGGCAGGGAGGGCCCTGCAGGGCAATGGTCAGATGAAGCAATGTGAAAGTAAGGGATTAAGAAAGGAGAAGGCTTACTCATAAATGGCTAAGTACTTCCTGTGCTTCAGTAGGCGGCAGTGGTAATCATCGCCACCCAGGGCCTCCCTTATCTTTCGGAGAGCCTCGAAGTCCATGCAGGAACGACCTAGGAGCTCGGTGCAAGGATCAGTCTGCGGCGAGGAAGAAGCACCAAGCTGACTAGCGTCGGGGACATTGCCCTAGCGCACGCCGCCGGACGCCGCCCCGTCGAGGGTGGCAGGGGCCTCAGGAGCCTCAGCTACGGAAGCTGCGAGCCGCGGCTCAACGCCTTCGGTGGCCGGAGGACAGGCCTTAGGAGCTGCCATCTCAGGAGTTCCGCGCGGCGTATTTATCCCGGCGGTAGCCCCCTCAGCCCCCGTCAGCCCTTACCTCCCAGCTCCACCACTCGAGGAAGGACCGCCGCAGGCAACCTGGAGGGCAACCACCGCAACTGGGTTCTCACGAGATCCCATGAGGCCCGCTGGGCGCAGCCCCCATTCATCGAAGCTGGGCCTCTGGTTCACGAAATCAGCCCTGCCGGAGCAAAGGTACAGCAAGGCACCCCCTTGCCGGACACTGCCAGGGGAAGGATCCCCAGTCAGAATCACGAGAACCTTCCTCAGCACTTCAGGCGCCAGATCTTCCTTCTGGAGCCTCATGCGGTCTTCACGTCCCCCGAAGGCCCACATCCGGCGGGAATGACGCTAGAGAGGGGCAATGCGGCTCTGGAGGAACTCCTTCACCACCTTGGGCGCCGTCACACCAAGCGCCCTCAAGTTCGCGAAGCAACGCCAGACGAAGGCGAGCCGGGGGCTCGTGAGCGTCTCGTGGCCCCAGCCTGAGTTGGGGACAGCGGGCAAGGTTGGCTACGAGAGCAGGGGGCTGGGCACTCTAACATCCACATACAGCCACCGCTCTCGGAACCCAGTCATAGGTGGAGGAAGGCTGAAATCAATCCCCGAGGCTGCCGCCCCTGGTGCGGCAAGGAAGCTCACACACCCTGAACATTGGGTGGGATCGCTGAGGCGCAAAGAGAAGAAGTGGCGCAGCAGGGAAACTGAAGGAGGAATGCCCATCATTGCCTCGCAAACAAAAGCGAAGACGGCAAGGAGAGCAATGGATTCGGGACCCAGATGCATCATGTAAATCTGGTAATGGGAAAGCATGGCATTGAAGAAATCAGAGAAAGGGGGAACCAGCCCGCCCACAGGGCGTCGGCTAAGTACCAGACCTTGGTGGCTATTCTGTCAATGGAGAAGTGAGACGCGGGCCAGACTGTCGTTCTCCCGCACTCGTTGAAGGTGGTGGCAAGGGCGGAACTGACCTTGTCCAAGGCTTCCAGATTGAGTATAATCGACTGGTCGATGGCGGGAGCCGTCGACTGCAGCGAGCGGGGCGGGGGCACATGATTCTTTCCTTTCCCCTTCTTCGTTGGCACCATGATGACAGGAAGGGGAGGGTTCAAGATTGGATTGGAAGCGGAGGCTGCAGCTCTGGGGGAAGAAGAGCAAGGGACGCACAAGCGGCGAGAAGAGGGATGACTGTGTGCAACTACGGGTCCGCCTAGCCGGGCGCGAAATAAGGAGGCATGGGGGAACAGGGATGCCCGCATCCAATCAACCGCCACACGGCGCCCAAGGCCGCAGGCTGTTGGGGCCCGCGGCGCTTTGCACTTGCCCCTTCGCTTCTCTGCTAAGCCAAGTCCAAGCGCGCCTTGGGCCCGGGGGCTACTGTCGGCATTCTGGGAACGGGGGTACCCAGACTTGCCTGCGTGCGACCTGCGGCGTGGCTCAAGGAGTGGCCCAGTACGGCCCATCTTCGTCAACACAAGCTCAAGACCCTCGCGAGATGCCAAGCCTCGAGGGGCGGACGGCAAGAAGCTCCCTCAGGAATGGCCTCATCAGGCTGGGTCGCGGGGAAGCGGAGAGATCAAGGCGGGGTACCTCACGAGGTGCCCGTGACGCAAGCCATGCTGACCAAAGCTAGGCAGGCGCCAGGCGGGCGCCTGCCGACGTTCTGGGAACGGGGGTCCCCAGACTTGCCTGCCTGCGGCCTGCGGTGTGGCTCAAAGGGGGGCCCAGCACGGCCCATCTTCATCAACACGAGCTCAGGACCCTCGCGAGGGGCCAAGCCTCGCGGGGCGGACGACAAGGAGCTTCCTCAGGCGCGGCCTCATCAGGCTGGCTCGTGAGGAGGCGGAGAGATCATGGCGGGGTACCTGACGAGGTGCCCATGACGCAAGCCATGATGACCAAGGGGGCCAGGCGGGCGCCAGCCCGCGTAGTGTCCTCCTTTCCTCTTTGGTGCAAAAGGAGCAAGCGCAGGCGAGAGCATCAAACAAAGGCATCCATTTCAGTGCAACAAGACCAAGACCAGCCCAACGGCAGGATGGAGGACATCGTGGAGCCCAAGCCGGCGTCACCACTAGAGCCTTTGGCAGGCGAGGACCAACTTTAGTCAGGATAAGTGTACCAGATGTTCCCCTTCAAAATGGCCAATTGTTGGCGCCCTTCCCGCTCAATATTTGGGAAGAGTACCAGGGCCTTTTACCTATAAATAGGACTATCCACCCACAGGGTAGGGGGATCTCTGGATCATGATCTGGATCAGCATCTAGAGAGTAACCAGAGAGAGAGAGAGGCGACTGAACTCCTCCTAGCAGTTCATCGCACCGGCCAAGAACAGACCCTCGCGAGGCAGTTCTTCCTTGTATTGTTCTGTCACGCCCAATATGCGACCCTATCCAAAAGGAACTCGAAGGTCCCACCAAGGATAGACCCGCATATTGAAACGCTTTTGCAAGGTGGATATCATTACATCAACATTACATAATAGATGGGGATACATACATAAGGCATACAATGCCACAGGAATACAACATCACAATACATAAGAGCATCATCCGACTACGGACGAAACACAAACAGAAACTCAAACGACATCCACCCTGCTAGCCCAGGCTGCCGACTTGGAACCTATCCCCTGATTGAAGAAGCAGAAGAAGAACTCAACGCAAGCAAGCATCGCTCTCGCGTCATGATCATCGCATAACCTGTACCTGCAACTGTTGTTGTAGTAATCTATGAGCCACGAGGACTCAGCAATCCCATTACCATGGGTATCAAGACTAGCAGAGCTTAAAGGGAATGGAAGGGGTAAAGTGGTGAGGCTGCAGCAGTGACTAAGCATGATATGGTGGCTAACATACGCAAATAAGAGCGAGAAGAGAGCAAAAGGAACAGTCATCAACTAATAATGATCAAGAAGTGATCCTGAACTCCTGCTTACGTCAAACATAACCCAGAAACCATGTTCACTTCCCGAACTCCGCCGAGAAGAGACCATCACGGCTACACACACGGTTGATGCGTTTTAATTCGGATCTGGTGTCAAGTTATCTACAACCAGACATTAACAAATTCCCTTCTGCCTATAACCGCAGGCACAACTTTCGAAAGATTATACCCTACAGGGGTGTCCCAACTTAGCCCATGACAGGCTCTCGAATAGACCTTCTCCCAGGAAGACCCGATCAGACTCGGAATCTCGGTTTACAAAACATTTTGACAATGGTAAAACAAGACCAGCAAGACCGCCCAATGCGCCGACAATCCCGATAGGAGCTACACATATCTCATTCTCAGGGCAACACCGGATGAGACAGGCTATGAGTAAAACCAGACCTCGAGTTGCCCCGAGGGGGCCCCGCAGGCGGCTCGGTTCGGACCAACACTTAGACAAGCACTGGCCCGGGGGGGCTAAAATAAAGATGACCCTTGGGTTGGCCGACCCAAGGGAAAGGGTAGGTGGTGGTGAGGCAAATGGTAAAACCAAGGTTGGGCCTTGCTGGAGGAGTTTTATTCAAAGCGAACTGTCAAGGGGGTCCCATAAATCACCCGACCGCGTAAGGAACGCAAAATCCGGGAACATAACACCGGTATGACGGAAACTAGGGCGGAAAGAGTGGAACAAAACACCAGGCAAAAGGCCGAGTCTTCCACCCTTTACCAAGTATATAGGTGCATTAATAATATAAGAGATATTATGATATCCCAACCAAAATCCTGTCCACCATGGAGCAATCTTCAACTTCACCTGCAACTAGCAATGCTATAAGATGGGCTGAGCAAAAGCGGTAACATAGCCAAACAGTGGTTTGCATAGGAAAGGTGTCAAAGGTTAGAGGTTCATGGCAATTTGGGATGGCTTGATAAACAGGTAATATGTAGCGCAACATAGCGATAGAACGAAGCAACTGGCATAGCAATGATAGTAGTGAGATCCAGGGTAGCGGTCATCTTTCCTTAAATCCTGCAAGGAAGAAGAACGAGTCTATGAAGAAGACGAACGGATGAAGTTGAACCAAGCGTAGACGAACGAATCCTCACGATCGCAACGAAACAGGAACTAACAAGAAGAAGCACACAACATGGTAAACACACCACACATGAACAAGACATGATGCACAACAAGCATGATGCATGACAATGCTACATGAAGCTACTCATGGCAAGAGATGATGCAAACAAGAGCAACACATCAAGACAAGTTTAAATGAGGCCGGGAACAACATATAACAATTCCGGTAAGTCCTCATATGCATATTTCGAAATTGGTCCAGATCTGAATAAACCTTATTTTAAAGTTGTTAAACATCAAGTTAAGATGCACAAAGATGATCTACACGAGATTCTAGTCAAGTTACATATAAAGTTCATTAGATTTGGAGGTACGACCTAAAAGATATGAGCAAAACAAGTTAAACATGGCATTGATGCAAAATGCACCCAAATATCAAGCAAACACCTCAAAACAAGGATGCAACATGATAATATAAAACTACATGCAATTCTAAGCAAGTTTCATATAGAGCACACTCAAAATGGAGCAACGGTTCAACACACACACTCTCAACAAGTTATAGCAACAATCTGTCCAAAACAACAACTAGGCATATTGCAAGCATCAAAACAACATGCTAAATCATCTCAACATGAAAACAAAAGACATGGGCATGATGTACAGGTAAATCATTACAAAACATGAACACTGAGCTATCTCCATAAATCACTAGAACATGCTCAAACACACATGGTAAGATTGCAAGTTGTAACAATTCAGACTTTGCAGAAATAACATCACGATGCAATGTTTAGAGCTATCAAACAACATGTTACAGGAACTTATAATGGCAAACAAAGGCATGGCATGATTCTACTCAAAGCATAGATCAAGGGTCCTTTACTGACCATAAGCCAAAAAGGATCAGAAAATATGATGGCACCCACGTAAACATAGCAAGTTATTATACAGATTCATACATGGCAGGAACATAATTATGAAGGCATGTAGATGAGCTTGTGCAACTCACTACAGAGCAAAATATGGCATGGCAAGGAACCCAATAGTAAGAAGACATATTTTTGAAGCTAAGCATGGCAATAGCAAGTTCATAGGGTGCATGGAACACTAGCAAAACACATGGTAACAACTGAACTTAATGTTAACAGGCTGACAGCAACATTATGAAGCAACTTTGGAGCAAGGAAACAACTAGCTACAGCAATCTATAAATGCTACCAGGGGCATGGATGGATATAACATGACATGTAGAACAAAACATGTTTATAGAACATCTCCATATTATGCATAGAATGATTAGTAGCAACATGTTTATATAGCATCACGAAATAACAGATTCAGCCTAGCAAAACAGCAACATCATGAACCCTACTTAACAAGCTCGATTCACTCACCACAAGTCATTGCATGACAATATAATCATAGAATCATCAATAAGACATGTTTGTGAAACAAACCAAGTCAAGAACAAGTTCATAGCATGCAAGGATCAACTATAGCAAGCTTGGCCAAATTGAATAACAAGTAAACAATCTGCCAGGAAACATTTTGAAGCAAAAGTAGAGCACTCAAATGACATGCTAGACTACTCCCTAATTGCAACAAAGGGCATGAATGGATAGACAATAACCACATGTTCAAAACACCCTTACTGAAGTATCTCAAAATATGCATGGATCTCTCTGTAGCATCAAGTTTACATGGCATCAAAATAACAGCAGAACAGGGACAAATCAGCAACATCACGATGCCTAGTTTGCATGCTTGTGCTAGTCACCACATTGATCACAAAAATACATGGCATACACCACTGTAAATAAGATATGACATAGTTCAAAACACATGAAGACATCAACCTCATAGGATGCACACATCAATCATGGCAAAAATGACAAAAGAGCTCGTTCTGTTAACAGACAGCAGAAAACATCATGAAGAACTTTTACAATGATGATTCAGGCATCAAGATGAGCTCAAATGAATATTATGCAATGGAATGAAATGATGTACTCGTTGAGACGAACAATTTGACATATTACACGCACGAAATAGAGCTACGGATGCAGAGATATGGCATGACTAACATAGCATCAAAATTACTCCAGGCACGGG
>NC_057795.1:147146463-147153066 GCF_018294505.1 Triticum aestivum | reverse complement strand
TGGCGGCGGCGGGGCGACCCGGACGTGTCCGGCTGCGGCCGGATGTGTCCGGTGGCAGCGGGGACGAATCTGCTAGGGTTAGGGGGGAAATGATCCGGAATTTCGGGGAAGAGGGCATATTTATAGGTAGAGGGAGCTAGGAGAGTCCAAATGAGGAGCGGTTTTCGCCCACACGATCGTGATCGAACGACCGAGAGCATGGAGGGGAGTTTGCTGGGTTTTGGGCCACTTTGGAAGGGGTGTTGGTCTGCAAAGAGAGAGGGGCTTTACGGTTACCCGGTTAACCATTGGAGTATCAAACGGACTCCAAATGGCACGAAACTTGACAGGCGGTCTACCAGTGCTATACCAACGCCGCTTGGCAAGACTCGGTCCTTTCCGAGAACGTTTAACACCCTCTCACGAAGAGAGGCAAGAAGGGGAACGACGGAGGGCATAGGGGTGCCGGATTGCAAAACGGACAACGGGGAAAATGCTCGGATGCATGAGACGAACATGTATGCAATGCAATGCACATGATAACATGATAAAATGCAACACGCAAGCAAATGACATGGCAACTATGGCGAATAACTGGCAGACACCTGGCGCATCGAATCCGGGGAGTTACAACACTCCTCCACTAACAAGAGATCTCGTCCCGAGATCTTAGGACCGAGACGGAAGGGAAAAAGGATGAGGTGAAACAAGAAGTCAAGATAAGAAGCAAGAATCGAGAGCATTCGGGAAGAAGAGAGGAACGACGAGAATGATGAGAATCAAAAGCTCACGAAATTAGATAGACTATGAAACAACTCCGTTTAGAACGAGATAAGAAAGGAATAAGACTGAAAGGATTTAGGCAGCACTCCGGCTGAACATGGAAAGAATAGAACATGAATTTCGCTAGATGGGATGGCACTTGACGAGATGAATATGCAATGCCTCCAGAAGAATCAAAGAATGGAATCAAAAGAATTTAATAGGAAGGGTTGAACAGAGTTGTTGAGAAGATCAACAACGAAAGAATAAGCTTGTTTTGGTCTTATAGGTAACATCTCAAGATCATGAGGTGATAACCGACCACAAACGGAAAAGATTGAATAGGTGAGAAGAACGAAGGAATGCAAAACTCCACTTCAAAAGAAAATGAAGAATTAATTGCACTTCGAAAGGCAAGAAGGAAAGATACTTGAACTCCTACGATAAGAATATTGATGAACACTTGAGGAAAGAATTGAATCATGACGAGCCACCGTGAAGAACTCCGGTAACAAAAGGATGACGAGATAAAATGAAAGATGAAAAGGATAAGATTAAAGCCTTGCGATGATTTAGATGGAGGTTCCGATGAAATGACCAAGGAAATTTGAACTCCGGAAAAGAAAAGATGAAAACACTTGGAACTAGAATTTATTCATTAAGAACAAACTCCGAAGAAAGGAATTGAATGATAATCAAGGAAACAGAATCTGAAAGAACCACCGTGAAAATTCGGAAATGACTGACGAAAAGAGAAATAATCACCGGAACAATTAGAAGAATAAATATGCTAGAGGGGATTAGATACAAAAGAACGAAGAGATAAAGAGCTGATTAAAGAACACTTGAACGAAGCACCGGGATAATTAGAGAACGATAACTGGAATGATGGCCTTCGTTGAAAAGAAATGGAAAAAACAACTCCTGACAAACTCCGGATGGTTGAGAAAAGGACTAACTGACAAAAGGAATAATTCGAGAGGCTAACAAGAAGCTAGACCCACGAATCTTCGGAAGAACGGGGAAGATTTAGAGGAAAAACTCTTCTTCGGTCTTCAAATGACGACGAGAAACACCACCAAAATTACTGAGATACTCCGGGAGAATGAAAAGCGAAGAGGTTGAGCCAACAATGAAAATGATTTGAAATTGATCTTGAAAATAGCATCTGACTGATGAAATTCATTCTTACGTCAGACTCCAAAAAGAATTTGGGAATAACTCTAGGGGAATTAGAAGAGTCAGGTAAGATCCTGGGAAAAGACCTGTGGGTTAGGGCCCACTGAAGAGATAACACCATTGTTAAGGATGTTGAATAGATAGATGATGCACCGGAACAATTGAAATATTTGAATGAGGTGACAACCTCGCATTAATTGGAACACAGACGAATCTCCTGAGATGTCTTGAACACTCCGGAAGGATATACTAGCGAGAGGAGAACGAGCAAGGAGAGCACTTGAGCTACGGAAAAGAATATGATCAACCTAAAACTTGAATTGAATCCACCGGAAAAGAAAAGAGATGAATAATGACGAACGAGATGAGAATTCGCCGGTTGAAATAACTGAGGAAAGACTGAAGATACTCTGCACGAATGAAATTTATGCTCGAAACAGACTCAGGATCTGGAAAGAAGAGGGTGGGAGGGCGGCAAAACAAAGTCAACCTGGAAGGGGAAACCGACGAATATCTTGACGAGAAAACACCGGTTGAAATCATTGAGGAAAGAAAGCAAAGACTTCGCACGAGTAGGATGGATACTCGATTACGGACTCCGGTTCCGAGATGAAAAAGGGTGGGCGGGTGGGAAAAGAAGACAACTGAGGATTGAACTCAAAGATGAAGAGGCTCGAGTCGACTTGACGAGAAATGCACCCGATCAAAAGAACTGAGGAACAACTATCGAAAAACCAACTGCGTGAACCTAAAGAAAAAATTTGAAGGGGAAGAGGAGTAATTCAAAACACCTACGTCAAGATTCCTTACCAGAGCGACGAAGGGGCAGAGGAGTAAAAAGAATTCCTACTCTCCAATATAACTAGACACCGAAAAAACAGTTTTCTTCTAGACTCAACAACGGCCAAACTACCGATCAATCAAGGGGGCTCCTAGGGTCGGTCGAGGCTTTGATTACCAACTTGTCACGCCCAATATGTGACCCTATCCAAAAGGAACTCGAAGGTCCCACCAAGGATAGACCCGCATATTGAAACACTTTTGTAAGGTGGATATCATTACATCAACATTACATAATAGATGGGGATACATACATAAGGCATACAATGCCACAGGAATACAACATCACAATACATAAGAGCATCATTCGACTACGGACGAAACACAAACAGAAACTCAAACGACATCCACCCTGCTAGCCCAGGCTGCCGACCTGGAACCTATCCCCTGATCGAAGAAGCAGAAGAAGAACTCAACGCAAGCAAGCATCGCTCTCGTGTCATGATCATCGCATAACCTGTACCTACAACTGTTGTTGTAGTAATCTGTGAGCCACAAGGACTCAGCAATCCCATTACCATGGGTATCAAGACTAGCAAAGCTTAAAGGGAATGGAAGGGGTAAAGTGGTGAGGCTGCAGCAGCGACTAAGCATGATATGGTGGCTAACATACGCAAATAAGAGCGAGAAGAGAGCAAAAGGAACGGTCGTCAACTAATAATGATCAAGAAGTGAACCTGAACTCCTGCTTACGTCAAACATAACCCAGAAACCGTGTTCACTTCCCGGACTCCGCCGAGAAGAGACCATCACGGCTACACACGCGGTTGATGCGTTTTAATTCGGATCTGGTGTCAAGTTATCTACAACCGGACATTAACAAATTCCCATCTGCCTATAACCGCAGGCACGGCTTTCGAAAGATTATACCCTGCAGGGGTGTCCCAACTTAGCCCATGACAAGCTCTCGCGATCAATGAAGGAATAGACCTTCTCCTAGGAAGACCCGATCAGACTCGGAATCCCGGTTTACAAAACATTTCGACAATGGTAAAACAAGACCAGCAAGACCGCCCGATGCATCGACAATCCCGATAGGAGCTGCACATATCTCGTTCTCCGGGCAACACCGGATGAGACAGGCTACGAGTAAAACCAGACCTCGAGTTGCCCCGAGGGGGCCCCGCAGGCGGCTCGGTTCGGACCGACACTTAGACAAGCACTGGCCCGGGGGGGCTAAAATAAAGATGACCCTCGGGTTGGCCGACCCAAGGGAAAGGGTAGGTGGTGGTGAGGCAAATGGTAAAACCAAGGTTGGGCCTTGCTGGAGGAGTTTTATTCAAAGAGAACTGTCAAGGGGGTCCCATAAATCACCCGACCGCGTAAGGAACGCAAAATCCGGGAACATAACACCGGTATGACGGAAACTAGGGCGGCAAGAGTGGAACAAAACACCAGGCAAAAGGCCGAGTCTTCCACCCTTTACCAAGTATATAGATGCATTAATAATATAAGAGATATTGTGATATCCCAACCAAAATCCTGTCCACCATGGAGCAATCTTCAACTTCACCTGCAACTAGCAACGCTATAAGAGGGGCTGAGCAAAAGCGGTGACATAGCCAAACAGTGGTTTGCATAGGAAAGGTGTCAAAGGTTAGAGGTTCATGGCAATTTGGGATGGCTTGATAAACAGGTAATAGGTAGCGCAGCATAGCGATAGAACGAAGCAACTGGCATAGCAATGATAGTAGTGAGATCCAGGATAGCGGTCATCTTTCCTGAAATCCCGCAAGGAAGAAGAACGAGTCCATGAAGAACACGAACGGATGAAGCCGAACCAAGCGTAGACGAACGAATCCTCACGATCGCAACGAAACAGGAACTAACAAGAAGAAGCACACAACATGGTAAACACAACACACATGAACAAGACATGATGCACAACAAGCATGACGCATGACAATGCTACATGAAGCTACTCATGGCAAGAGATGATGCAAACAAGAGCAACACATCAAGACAAGTTTAAATGAGGCCGGGAACAACATATAACAATTCTGGTAAGTCCTCATATGCATATTTCGAAATTGGTCCAGATCTGAATAAACCTTATGTTCAAGTTGTTAAACATCAAGTTAAGATGCACAAAGATAATCTACACGAGATTCTAGTCGAGTTACATATAAAGTTCATTAGATTTGGAGCTACGGCCTAGAAGATATGAGCAAAACAAGTTAAACATGGCATTGATGCAAAATGCACCCAAACATCAAGCAAACACCTCAAAACAAGGATGCAACATGATAATATGAAACTACATGCAATTCTAAGCAAGTTTCATATAGAGCACACTCAAAACGGAGCAACGGTTCAACACACACTCTCAACAAGTTATAGCAACAATATGTCCAAAACAGCAACTAGGCATATTGCAAGCATCAAAACAACATGCTACAGCATCTCAACATGAAAACAAAGGACATGGGCATGATGTACAGGTAAAGCATTACAAAACATGAACAATGAGCTATCTCCATAAATCACTAGAACATGCTCAAACACACATGGAAAAATTGCAAGTTATAACAATTCAGACTTTGCAGAAAATAACATCACGATGCAATGTTTAGAGCTATCAAACAACATGTTACAGGAACTTATAATGGCAAACAAAGGCATGGAAATATTCTACTCAAAGCATAGATCAAGGGTCCTTTACTGACCATAAGCCAAAAAGGATCAGAAAATATGATGGCACCCACGTAAACATAGCAAGTTATTATACAGATTCATACATGGCAGGAACATAATTATGAAGGCATGTAGATGAGCTTGTGGAACTCACTACAGAGCAAAATATGGCATGGCAAGGAACCCAACAGTAAGAAGACATATTTTTGAAGCTAAGCATGGCAATAGCAAGTTCATAGGGTGCATGGAACACTAGCAAAACACATGGTAACAACTGAACTTAATGTTAACAGGCTGACAGCAACATTATGAAGCAACTTTGGAGCAAGGAAACAACTAGCTACAGCAAGCTATAAATGCTACCAGGGGCATGGATGGATATAGCATGACATGTAGAACAAAACATGTTTATAGAACATCTCCATATTATGCATAGAATGATTAGTAGCAACATGTTTATATAGCATCACGAAATAACAGATTCAGCCTAGCAAAACAACAACATCATGAACCCTAATTAACAAGCTCGATTCACTCACCACAAGTCATTGCATGACAATATAATCATAGCATCATCAAGAAGACATGTTTGTGAAACAAACCAAGTCAAGAACAAGTTCATAGCATGCAAGGATCAACTATAGCAAGCTTGGCCAAATTGAATAACAACAATCTGCCAGCAAACATTTTGAAGCAAAAGTAGAGCACTCAAATGACATGCTAGACTACTCCATAATTGCAACAAAGGGCACTAATGGATAGACAATAACCACATGTTCAAAAGACCCTTACTGAAGTATCTCAAAATATGCATGGATCTCTCTGTAGGATCAAGTTTACATGGCATCAAAATAACAGCAGAACAGGGACTAAAATTAGCAACATCACGATGCCTAGTTTGCATGCTTGTGCTAGCCACCACATTGATCACAAAATTACATGGCATACACCACTATAAATAAGACATGACATAGTTCAAAACACATGAAGACATCAACCTCATAGGATGCACACATCAATCATGGCAAAAATGACACAAGAGCTCGTTCTGTTAACAGACAGCAGAAAACATCATGAAGCACTCTTACAACGATGATTCAGGCATCAAGATGAGCTCAAATGAATATGATGCAATGGAATGAAATGATGTACTCGTTCAGGCAAACAATTTGACATATTACATGCACGAAACGGAGCTACGAATGCAGA
>NC_057795.1:146994350-147146026 GCF_018294505.1 Triticum aestivum | reverse complement strand
GTGGCGGCGGCGGGGCGACCCGGACGTGTCCGGCTGCGGCCGGACGTGTCCGTTGGCGGCGGGGACGAATCTGCTAGGGTTAGGGGGGAAATGATCCGGAATTTCGGGGGAGAGGGCATATTTATAGGTAGAGGGAGCTAGGAGAGTCCAAATGAGGAGCGGTTTTCACCCACATGATCGTGATCGAACGACCGAGAGCATGGAGGGGAGTTTGCTGGGTTTTGGGCCACTTTGGAAGGGGTGTTGGGCTGCAAAGAGAGAGGGGCTTTACGGTTACCCGGTTAACCGTTGGAGTATCAAACGGACTCCAAATGGCACAAAACTTGACAGGCGGTCTACTGGTGCTATACCAAGGCCGCTTGGCAAGACTCGGTCCATTCCGAGAATGTTTAACACCCACTCACGAAGAGAGGCAAGAAGGGGAACGACGGAGGGCATAGGGGTGGCAGATTGCAAAACGGACAACGGGGAAAATGCTCGGATGCATGAGACGAACACGTATGCAATGCAATGCACATGATAACATGATAAAATGCAACACACAAGCAAATGACATGGAAACTACGGCGAATAACTGGCAGACACCTGGCGCATCGAATCCGGGGCGTTACATGTTCATCATCAGCCCAAGAGGCAATCCACCACACCACGCACTGGAGTAGGGTATTACACCACAATGGTGGCCTGAACCAGTATAAACTCTGTGCCTCTTGTGTTGTTCTTTTCATAGCTTAGATCCTAGCATGGCGGTGGGGTGCTGGTAGCTAGTGGGCGAGATCTCCGCGCGCACCCCAGTGTTCGAACCTCAAGGGTCTGCCAGAACTCGAAATCCGACAGCGCCGGCCTGCACAGAGTCCTCGTTTCCTCTTTGGTGCAAAGGGAGCGAGCGCAGGCAAGAGTATCAAGCAAAGGCAACCATTTCGGTGCAACAAGACCAAGACCAGCAGAACGGCAGGAAGGAGGTCATCATGGAGCCCAAGCCGGCGTCACCATCAGAGTCTTTGGCAGGCGAGGACCGGCTTTAGTCAGGATAAGTGTACATATGTTCCCCCTCAAAATGGCCAATTGTTGGCACCCTTCCCACTCAATATTTGGGAAGAGGACCAGGGCCTTGCTCTGTAAATAGGACTAGCCACTCTCAAGGCAAGGGCAATTGGAACCTTAGCCAACACCACCACCACCACAAGAACTCCTCCCCCCGCGAGGCAGTTCTTCCTTGTATTGTTCATCATCAGCCCCTGAGGCAATCCACCACACCACAAACTAGAGTAGGGTATTACACCACAATGGTGGCCCGAACTAGTATAAACCTCGTGTCCCTTGAGTTGTTCTTCGTGTAGTTTAGATCGTTGCGAGGCGATGAGACGTAGGTAGGTAGCAGGTGCGATCTCCACATGCACCCCAAAGTTCGAACCTAGAGGGTCTGCCGGAACCCGAAATCCGACAGCTTGTCTATGGGGTGTTCATGGCAAGCCGGAAGCTTAAACAATATTTCTTGGGCCACCCCATCACTGTGGTTAGTTCTGCCCCTTTGGGGGATATTAGTCAGAACAGAGAGGCCACAGGGCGAATCGCCAAATGGGCCATTGAGCTTGGGCCTCATGGTTTAAAATATGTGCCACACATAGCTATTAAATCTCAAGCGCTGGTCGACTTCATTAATGATTGGACAGAGCTATAGATGCCTGAGGAAAAGACAGACAATACATATTGGACAATTCATTTTGACGGGTCTAGGCAATTGGAAGGCTCGGGAGCTGGAGTTATTTTGGCTTCCCCTCGGGGTGATAAATTTTGTTATGTACTCCGGTTGATGTTTCCTTGTACTAACAACACAACTAAGTATGAAGCCATGCTCCATGATCTCCGGATGGCTAAAGAGATGAATTTAAGCCGGGTAAGGTGCTTCAGCGACTCAGATCTAGTGGCTTAGCAAGTATCAGACAAGTGGGATTCAAAGAATCCTCTCATGGCGGCTTATCGCCGTGAGGTTGATGCAATTGCGGGGCACTTCAAGGGTTATCAGGTGGAGCACATTGACCATAGAAAGAACGACGCGGCTGACGCCTTAAGCCGGGTGGGATCCCAACGTAAGCCGGTGCCGCCTAACACTTTCTTGGTTATTTTACATAACTCTTCTGTCAAGCTATCTACAGAGGAAGATTTGGCTGTTCCTGACCCAGAAGCACAGTTGGTGGCGGATCTTCGTATCATTCTAGATTGGACGGTGCCGTATCCGGCTTATATGACACAGGGCGAGTTGCCTGAGGATGAAACCTTGGCCAGGCAGATTACCCGGTGGTCTAAGTCCATGACGATTGTCAATGGCGAGTTGCATCATTGCAGTGTTACAGGGGCTTTTCAGTGTTGCGTCCCTCCTGAAGAAGGCCAAGAAATTCTCCATGAGATTCATGAAGGAGATTGCGGTCATCACGCTGGGTCAAAATTCCTCGTGGCTAAGGCTTTTCGTCATGGGTTTTATCGGCTGACAGCTCATGCTGACGCAGAGGATCTGGTCAGTAAATGTGACGGTTGTCAGAAGTTCTCAAGACGGGCTCATGTCCCGGCTCAAGAATTGAGGATGATTCAAATTACTTGGCCATTTGCAGTCTGGGGGCTTGACATGGTTGGGCCTTTCAAAAGGTCCAAAGATAAAAAGACTCACCTCTTGGTGGCAGTTGATAAGTTCACAAAGCGGGTTGCGGCAGAGCCAGTCAGTAAGTGTGATGCGGCCAAGGCGGTTCAATTCATGAAGAAGGTGATATTTCGCTTTGGATTTCCACACAATATTGTACCTGATAATGGCACTAATCTGTGTAAAGGCGCGATGGAGGAATTATGTCAATGTGAGCATATCCGGCTTCATGTTTCATCAGTAGCTCACCCTCAGTCCAATGGTCAAGCCGAGAGAGCCAATTAGGAGATCCTGAAAGGCACTAAGCCCCAACTTTTGGTCCCCCTGCAACGGACGCCGGGTTGTTGGGTTGAGGTGTTACCCTCTGTGTTATAGAGCATCAACACTACTCCTAACAGATCTACGGGTTATATGCCTTTCTTCATGGTCTACGGAGCTTAGGCGGTTCTCCCTAGTGACATCCGTCATGATTCACCTTGTGTGGCGGCTTATGTCGAGGCAGACAATGAACAGGCGTGCCAGGATGCTCTTGATCTGTTAGATGAACATCGGGACTTGGCAGCAGCTCGTTCGGAGATTTACCAACAGGACTTGCACCATTATCACAACCGCTGAGTTAAATCCAGATCCTTTCAGGAAGGTGATTTAGTGCTCCGGCTCATCCAGGATCAAACCGATCCTCACAAGTTATCCCCACCTTGGGAAGGGCCATTTGTGGTCAGCAAGAACTTGAACAATGGGTCATATTACCTTATTGACGTTCGAGATCACAAAGACTCACGTAAGTCGGAGGAAGAGACTCGGAGGCCGTGGAATATTGCTCATCTCCGGCCCTACTACACTTGAGCCATAGGCTCCACTGATGTATATATTTAGTCAATGTATATATTATGATAAATAATAAAGCAGGACCTCTGTCATGTTTTCCCTCTTCACAAGGTAAATTTGTCATTATCATTGTCATCATTTTCTCACATAATCACTTAGGGGCTGATCATATTTGATCCGGCTCAGCCCATTCTGATCCGACTTATGATCGTATTTGAATCTAGCCATTAAAAATTATGATCACTTGGGGGCTTCCTGTTCAAACATAGGTCGTATTCAAACCAAAGAGAACATAGCTGTAGATACCCTTTTGATTGGCACATTGCCGAGCTCACTTGGGAGCTTCTTGATAGTATTTGAATCATAGCTTAACCCCTTTTGGGAACCGACTTTGATCGTATTCGAATCAGAGTCATTAAAAAACTCTCAGGGTCATTAGGGTGCTTCCTGTTCAAACATAGGTCGTATTCGAACCAAAGAGAACACAGCTGTCGGTACCCTCTTGATCGGCGCAATGCCAAAGCCATTGGGGGCTACATGATCGTATTCGAATCCTAGTTTAAATCCCCTCTGGAATCGTTCACTGATCGTATTCGAATCAGTACCTTGCCATTTTTACTTCTCTTTTTGATTTAAGTTGTCTTTGGAAGCCCCATTGTTTGACTTCAGGTTTTTCCTTAGGCTTACAACTTTAAGTATAATTGCTATAGACCAGTTCAATATCGACTGGTTATTTTGACAACCTTTTGACCTTCCTGGCAGTTTATTTGAAGGACAGTTTTTTTGTAAACTAGATAATCTATGATTATTTTGACAACATTTTGACCTGCCTGGCAGTTTATTTGAAGGACAGTTTTTCAAATATGGTCAACTATGTGCACGAATACAGCAAGGTGGCTTAAGGATGTTAAGAATCAAAACATGCACGATGGCACGGCCACAACAGAGTTATCTCTATCCTATTACAGGACTCATTAAGTCCAAATAGTTTGCATTGTTTTTTACACCAGGTAATGAGCCGCCATGACAGGTTCACCTTCAGGATTGGCCGGAAGCGTCCGGATTAGCCCTCTCCGCGCTTGCGCTCTGCTCCTTTTCCTAGAAGGTTGATGATGACCAGTCAATGTTGTTTAAGACTTCAAATTCAGCTTCATCATCAACAAGACCGGTCGGGTCAACTTTAGGAGCAAAGGTATGCTTATGAATTGGGGGAATTAGACCGGTCACGTCATATTGAGATGTTGGAATTCATTGATTCTCTTCATCATAACCCGCCCGGTACTTGGTAAGATATACTTCAGTGGCTATCAGAGTTGCCACGGGGCGTATCTCTTTGACACAGGCAAGAAAATCCGCATCCTCAAACGGCGTGCCATCTTCCTTCAGACTTGGGTAACCAATGGCGATATCCTTCGGGTCTAGTTCAGGTAGCCAGGCCTTAGCCCGTCTTAGAGATCCGTTAGGATATATTGGACAAAGCACACATTTATGATAGGTGACATCATGGCGGGTTACCACAAATCTGAAGGGTGACGTCATGGCGGGTTACAAGAATTTTCTTAAGTGAGGAGCAGAAGACTTTTCTTAAGTAGTGAAGACTGACATGAACCAGTTCAAATCAATGTGGGGCCTAATGTGGGGATATAACTACTAGGTATGACCTGCCAGAATGGGTCGGGTTATACCTATAAGCATTCTTGAAGACCAAAGCTCAAGGTTGAAGACGGCGGCTTAGTAAGGGCCCAAGGCCCAGAGGTGACTTAAGGCCCGTAGTGTTAAACCGCCTTATTCATGTGACTTGTACTGTAAGGCAAGAAATATTAAGAGATCGAGCCGGATACAGTCTATAAGCCGGCCGGGACTCTGTTGAGCCGCTGGGCATCGACCTCAGTATATAAAGGGATGACCCGACAGCGGTTCAGGACACAAAAACAACAACTTGAGAGCTAGGTCAAGCGATTTGCGCCCTGGTTATTGACACGTAAGTAATCCCAATCACAACTAGACGTAGGCTTTTACCTTCATCGTAAGGGGCTGAACTAGTATAAAACTCTCGTGTCTCTTGTATCGATTAACCCCTTCAAGCTTCCTAGTTGCGATGGCTCCACGACTAAGTCCTCTCACCAGGACATCTGACGTGACAATTCCACGACAATGACCGAGGCGGAGGAAGAGGTGGAGGATGATGGGACGACCGTGGCCCTCGCCAGGGGTGCCGTGACCGGCCTCACGAGGACCGCCGGCAGGACCAGCCTCACGAGGGAGCTTGGAGGGATCAGCCTCGTGAGGATCGCCCGCAAGGCAACACAGGGCTTCCTCCTCTGCCACCACCACCAAGAAGGAATGACGACCATTATCAGGATGAGGGGGCTGGTGGCTTCCAGGAGCCGCGTGCAATCGCTTGCATCTTGGGCAGTGCTCAGGCCCCAGCCTCTCAGTGCACCTTCAAGAAGTTTGCTCGCGAGGTGAATGAGTCCTCCCCAAGCCTGAGGCCACGCGCCCTCTCAGGTGGTCCGCATGCGCCATCACATTCAGCTCGGCCGATCAGCTCAAATGCGGCAATAGCCGGTGTCCTCCGGATGCTCTGTTCCCCAGTCATCAGCAATGTGCAAGTTACCAGGACCCTTATCGACGGCGGAGCTGGGCTCAACGTCCTGTCCATCGAGACGTTCAACAATCTTCAAGTGCCATATGATCAGCTTCAACCAACCAAGCCTTTCTCAGGAGTCACTGATGGTTCCACTGCCCCGATAGGGTAGGTCCGCCTCCCTGTCACCTTTGGGCAGCGCAAGAACTACCGTACCGAGCTCATTGACTTCGACGTTGCTCACATTCGCCTGCCATACAATGCCATCCTCGGGTATCCCGCTCTAGCCAAGTTTATGGCAGTGACTCACCATGGCTACAACGTCCTCAAGATGCCAGGAAGTGGCGGAGTCATCACGGCCCCCTGTCAAGAGAAGGATGGGTGTGCTCTCTCGAGCGCGCCTTCCAAGCCGCGTCAATTGAGGACCCCGACAACAAGAGTGGAAACCTTCCTGAAGTAGCTCCCAAGAAGAAGACATCACCTGGCTCAAGGCCTCAGGAGACAGGCACCTCCGGAGGTGCCACATCCGGACATGCGCCCATCCAAGGGGCGCCACTCTCTGTTGCATAGGGAGGCACGCCCGGCGCCGTCCTCGGGCAAGGCTCGGGGGCTCTCTCCTAGGGAGCAACTGACTTTGCCAAGGTCTCAAGGGAGGCGCTCGGGCACCACTTGGAGGTGTGCTTCACGGCATGTTTCCCTCATGAAGGCGTAAGGCAAGGAGGGCCCAACCCTCAGGAGTTCATCACCAAGGTCGCTCAAGACTTGCAGGAATCGAGAGTCATGCGTGGCAACCGCCGCCTGCCCAGCGTGGCTCCCCATCCAGGCGAGGATGGCGGGCTGCGCATCTGCATCGACTCCCCAGGGCTCAATCGGATCACATCACAAGAGCGCTTCTGGCCTTCGCGTGTGGGGTGTTGCGAGGGTCCACCACACAGCTACGTTCCCATGCCCTTCGGCCTGCCGAACGCGGTTGCTGCCCACCAGCGCCTAACGAGGAGCATTCTGGAAGTTCAGATGGCCAAGCACCGCGCAGTCCTGGAGGAAATGGAGATGGACCTTGGCGAGCCGCCCGGACCTCCCGAGCCTCCCGAGGCTCGGAGCTCTGAGGGCTCGTGAGGGTCGGCTTCCTCACCATGCACCGTCAGCTACTCCGACACTCGCTCTGGAATGGTATCAGGTGACGTCTCTCAAGTTTCATTTCAGCTGGGAGCACCCTCAGGGCTGCATCAATCCCAGGTCGCGTGGGTCTGTCCCCGCGGCATGTATCCATTTTGCTTATGTCTTCAGCTTACCTTGTTAGGGGTGCCCCTTGGGCTGCATCATCCCCAAGCCGCTTGGGCCTGACCCAGTGGCGTGTGCCTTTTTCTGCATCTATCTAAGTTGATTTGCTTTTCCATGCATAACCTGCCTATGATTATCATCCGCCGCTTGCTATGAGCCTATCTTTCCTCATGCAAACCGCTTGCACGTCAAAAGGGGGGCGGCTGAGCATCGCGACTTAGGAGCTCTTACTGGCTCTCTAGCCCTCACCCCCTGGCCTTGTCCACGGCATCGCGACCTGGCAAAGCTTGCTCGAGGGCCAGGACCTTAGGACGTAGAGCATTTGCATGTTAACCATCTTGCAGGAACGTACCACCGACAAAGGCCCAGAGCCAGGTGCAACCCGCCTCGAGGTAGGGCCTCGTGAGTCCCGTGCTGGCTCACAGGTGCCCAGATACACCTCTCATAGCCCTACCGTGCCGGCCACGTGTCAGGGCGGGGCTGTACACGCCTCGGGGGCTCCTCCCGGAGGGGAGCCCCCCTCCCACGTACCAGTGGAAGCACCATGCTCCGTGCTGGTTGACGACACTGTCGAGGAGCGGCTATGCCCGTACACATACGGAAGTGCTATGCTCCGCGCTGGTGATTAACAATTGAGGGTAGCCCATGGCTGTATCAACCTCAGGGAGCCCAGAGCTCAGTGTCTGGCCTCATCGCAACGCCTCGCCTCGGGAGAGCCGCGCGAGGGGGCCGGGCACGGGGGCTGCGCCCGGGCCACGCCCGAGCACATGCCACCTAGCCAGGTCCCTCGGACCTGGTCGTCGCACGCCCCTCCCCGAGCGAGCCACGATATGAAGACCCGTTTGAGCGTCAAGGGGGACTCCTGAGCATCGCGACTCAGGAGCTTAACTGGTCACGTAGCCCCTCACTCCTTAGTTCCGAAAGGCTAACGGCGGTCGAGGTATGCGTGGGGCCGGGCCCTGCCGACGTAGAACGACAGATCCTCTCTTCCACCCCCTCCCTATTTGTTGTTTGAGCGTCAAGGGGGACTCCTTAGCATCAAGACTCAGGAGCCTAACTTGCCACGTAGCCCCTCACTCCTTAGTCCCGTTCTGGTGATCTGGTCGGGGCTAATGGCGGCTGAGGTATGTGCGGGGCCGGGCCGTGCCGATGTAGAACACAGGCAAATAGGAAGGAAATCGCAAAATCTAGCAAATCCAGAAGCAAATATTACAGGCCATAGGCTGTTCTCACAATACCAAACACAAATTTAAACGCCTCCATGAGGCATGGTGCATGTTGCAGGAATCAAAGCGGGAAAAAGGTCGCGAGAAAATCACCCCTGGGCCGCGCCACCGCTCGTGGTGGAGTCGCGCTTGTCAGCTCCATCCCCCGGAGCCGCGGAGCCAGCAGCGCCTTGTTTGTGCGCAGTGTTGAAGGTGCGGAACTTCACCAACAAGGCCTCCGCTCGACCCTTGACGGCCTCGGCAGTAGCGGCGGAGCGCTTGGCGTCCACGGGCTCCAGCAGGTCGTCGAGGTTGGTGTCGGGGTTGAGGAAGTAGACGTGGATGAGGATCCGCGTCAGCACTGTGGAGGAAAGGACGCGAGCCTCAACTTTGGGCATGGGGCCGATGCCGATCATGACCTCCTCAAGCGCCTCGACGAGGAAGGGAACCAGCTTAGCGGGGCCTTCCTTGGCTCCAGCCAGCGGTTTCTCTAGGCCCCATCATAAAGCGTTTTCAGCGACGTGCGAGCCCTCTCCTCATAGCACGTGAAGGTCGCGTGGTCCTCGGCCAAGACCTCCGCCTTGGCGTCCAGCTCAACCCTCTCACACCTTCAATGCCTGCTCCAGCGTCTTCAACCGGTCGCGGTCGGCTGAGAGTTCGGTGTCGCGGTCCTTGATAGCAGCTTCTCGAGCTTTCATCTCCTCCTCCTTCACCTGGCGGTCGCGAATCTCGTTGGCGAGCTCATCACGCAGCTCTTGCAACTCGCCCTCCAGCGTCTTGAAGTGGCCCTTGACAGTTGAAGCATCCTTCGATGCCGCGTCGCGAGCGGCCATGGCCTGGGAGGTGGCTCGCTTCCCCTCCTCGGAAGCCGTCACAGCCTGGCTCAGCGCCGCTCAGACGGAGGCGTCAGAACGAGCCTAGTCGGAGACCAACTCCAGGCACCCGACCACCAGTCGGGGGTCCGTGCTCCGGAGATCCTCCCGCAGCCGACTTAGCTCGTCGGCGGCACGGTCCAAGGCGACGGAAGAGACGGGAGCCAGCGGAGTAGGAGGAGAATACGACAGCGTGATCACAGCTTGGGAGGTAGAGCCCTCCTGAGCCTTAGCACCTTCGGCGACAGCATCAAGCACAGGCGCCTCCAAAGTCAGCGGGATCATGGGGGCAGACTCCTCACCGGAGTGTCCCTGCTGGCCTCGCGAGGATGATTGGGCAGGGGATGTGTGGGCCCCGCTGCCTCCTTCCCCGCAAGAGAAGACGCAGCCACGGATGATGAGCCCGTTCCAGGCGGGGTCGCCGCGTCTCCCTTCAGCCTCTTCGCCGCAGGTAGCAGCCTTCCCAATGAAAGATTAGATGCGTCGACGGTGAAAGACAGGAGCAAGGCGGAGTTCGAGTACTTACTTGTTGACTGCCGCGGGATCCCACGGACCCCGGCCAAGCTTGAAGCCCGAAAGCCTCTTGCGGGGCTCAACCTCGGGAGGCCCAGCCGTAGAGGAAGGCGCACCTGAAGGGCTAGAGCTGGCTTCGACCGACGCGAAGGCTGGGGTAGACCCTCGGGAGATCAGCCCAGACATGTCCTTCCTCGGGACCAAGGGCGGGTCTCCCCCCCCCTTCGCCTGGCGCCGTCCTCGTCGTCATCAGGTATGGAGCAGAGGGTGCTGGACCTGCACCAGGGGGAAGTCTCCCCTGTCCCCTTGAAGGTCGCCTCTGAGTCATGTTCCTCATCCTCTTCGTCGTCTTCCTCCTCTCCCACGCCGGAGTCATCAGAGGACAAGTTCACCGTCGTCGTCGCCGCCTGGCCCGCAGGGTCCTCTGCTGGCCCCAGATCGACCCCGTCGAAGGTGGGCATGGTGTCCACTACCCGTTCCCATTCATCGTAGAGGAACAAGGGGACCGGAGCATCCTCCAGGCCTGCCATGTCCTCTCCGACCAAGAAGCGGAGGGCTACGGTCAGATCCTCGTCATTCAGGGCGTCCAAGCTCAGGCTGAGGACGACGTCCGCATCCTCGAGCCTCCACAGCGGGCGCGAGTGCGCCTGAAGAGGGGCCACCCGGTGCGACAGAAACTCCCTCAAGAGCGAGGCCCCGGTCAGCTTCGCCGCCCTCAGATTGCCGGCCTCAGGTCGACGTTCATCTTCTCCAGCACCAGCTTCGCCCGCCGGTCGTCAAGCTTCACGCGGGACCATGCATCAATGGCCTCGGTCTGAACTGTGGGTAGCTCCAGCAGGGGATTGTTGCTCCTGGCATCCACCATGACCCACTTGCTCTGGAAACTGTCAGCCCTCTTCCCGGCCTTCGATATGGCGTTGGATTTGGAGTATGCGACAAAGCTCACGCACGTCGAGATATTAGCGCTAGTGACCCGGAGGGAGCAGAAGTGGCGCAGCAAGGCCATGGAGGGCATCACCCCGACGTGCGCCTAGCAGTAGTAGGCAAAGATCGACAGGAGAAGAATGGAGTTGGGGTGGAGATGAAGAGCATGCAACTGATACTGGCGAAGGACGGTGAGGGGGTCCTGGACTAGGGGGTGTCCGGATAGCCGAACTATCATCATCGACCGGACTCCAAGACTATGAAGATACAAGATTGAAGACTTCGTTCCATGTCCGGATGGGACTTTCCTTGGCGTGGAAGGCAAGCTTGGCAATACGGATATGTAGATCTCCTACCATTGTAACCGACTCTGTGTAACCCTAGCCCTCCCCGGTGTCTATATAAACCGGATGGTTTTAGTCCATAGGACGAACAACAATCATACTATAGGCTAGCTTCTAGGGTTTAGCCTCCTTGATCTCGTGGTAGATCTACTCTTGTAATACCCACATCATCAATATTAATCAAGCAGGACGTAGGGTTTTACCTCCATCAAGAGGGCCCGAACCTGGGTAAAACATCGTGTCCCTTGTCTCCTGTTACCATCCGCCTAGACGCACAGTTCGGGACCCCCTACCCGAGATCCGCCGATTTTGACACCGACATTGGTGCTTTCATTGAGAGTTCCTCTGTGTCGTCACCGATAGGCTCAATGGCTCCTTCGATCATCAACAATGACGCGGTCCAGGGTGAGACTTTTCTCCCCGGAAAGATCTTCGTATTCGGCGGCTTTGCACTGCTGGCCAATTCGTTTGGCCATCTGGAGTAGATCGAAAGCTACGCCCCAGGCCATCAGGTCAGATTTGGAAGTCTGAACTTCACGGCTAACATCCGTGGAGACTTGATCTTCGATGGATTCGAGCCACAGCCGAGCGCGCCGCACTGTCATGATGGGCATGATTTAGCTCTGCTGCCGGACAGTGCCCTGGAGGCCGCACACGAGTCCGCTCCGACCCTCAATTCAGAGCCGGCTGTGCAGATCGAGGACGGGTGGTTAGACACCGCCTCGGGGGTTGCAACCTCTATGGTGATAGAGCCGAATACTAACCTTGTCCCTTGTGAAGATCGTGACTCCGAGGTGCCGGACTCCTTGCCGGACTCCTAACCTCCTACGCCCCCTCCAATCGAATCCGATTGGGCGCCGACCATGGAGTTCACCGCTGCAGACGTCTTTCAACACTCACCTTTCGGTGACATCCTGAGTTCGCTAAAGTATCTCTCGTTATCAGGAGAGCCCTGGCCGGACTGCGGTCAGGATGGTTGGGATGCGGACGACGAAGAAATTCAAGGCCCACCCACCACCCACTTAGTAGCCACTGTCAACGATCTAACCGACATGCTAGACTTCGACTCCGAAGACATCGACGGTATGGACGACGATGCCGGAGACGACCAAGAACCAGCGCCTACTGGGCACTGGAAAGCCACCTCGTCATATGACATATACATGGTGGATATCCCAAAGGATGGGAATGGCGAGGGAACAGCGGAGGAAGACCCCTCAAAGAAACAGCCCAAGCGCCGGCGTCAGCGGCGCCGCTCTAAATCCCGCCACAGCAAGAATGGAGATTCCGGCACCGGAGATAACAATACCCCAGACAGTGCCGAAGACAACCCCCTCCAGCAAGATTCAGCACAGGAGGACGGAGAAGCCAGCCCTCATGAGAGAGCGGCAGACGAAGAGGTAGAGGATGATAATTACATGCCTCCCTCCGGAGACGAGGCAAGCCTCGACGACGACGAATTTGTCGTGCCTGAGGATCCCGTCGAACAAGAGCGTTTTAAACGCAGGCTTATGGCCACGGCAAACAGCCTCAAGAAAAAGCAGCAACAGCTTAGAGCTGATCAAGATCTGCTAGCCGACAGATGGACTGAAGTCCTTGCGGCCGAAGAGCATGAGCTCGAACGCCCCTCCAAAAGCTACCCCAAACGCAAGTTGCTCCCCCGATTAGAGGAGGAGGCATATAAACCTGCATCACCAGCGCACAATACGGCTGACCGACCACCTCGTGGCCGCGACAGAGAGGCCTCTAGGCCCTCCACTAGAACCGTACCCCGACATCGCTTGAAAAGCACAAGGCCACAGGGGAATGCTCCAGACTTGCGAGATATATTGGAGGATAAGGCAAGACAATCAAGATCGATCTATAGATCGCGTGGGCGCCCCATGATATGTGACGACAACCGTCGCGCCGGACACAACAAGTCCGGCCGGGCCGAACACAGTAGACAAAGCTCGCTTGAGCTCCGTCGTAATATAGCCCAATACAGAGGCGCCGCACACCCACTATGCTTCACAGATGAAGTAATGGATCATCAAATCCCCGAAGGGTTTAAAACCGTGAATATTGAATCCTATGATGGCACAACAGAGCCCGCGGTTTGGATCCAAGACTATCTCCTTCATATCCACATGGCCCGCGGTGACGATCTTCACGCCATCAAATACCTCCCACTCAAGCTTAAAGGACCAGCTCGGCATTGGCTTAACAGCTTGCCAGCAGAATCAATTGGGTGTTGGGAGGACCTGGAAGCCGCATTCCTTAATAACTTCCAGGGCACGTATGTGGGACCACCAGACACTGACGACCTAAGCCACATAATTCAGCAGCCAGACGAATCGTCCAGACAATTCTGGACACAGTTCTTAACTAAGAAAAATCAAATCGTCGAATGTCCGGATGCGGAGGCCCTCGCGGCCTTCAAACATAACATCTGCAACGAGTGGCTTGCCCGGCACCTGGGACAGGAAAAGCCGAAATCCATGGCAGCCCTCACATTACTCATGACCCGCTTCTGCGTGGGAGAGGACAGCTGGCTAGCCCGCAGCAACAACCTCAGCAAAAATTCTGGCAGTCCGGATACCAAGGACCGCAATGGCAGGTCGCGTCGCAACAAGAACAAATGCCACATTAACAGTGACAATAATGAGGATACGACCGTCAATGCCGGATTCAGAGGCTCCAAACCCGGTCAACTAAAAAAGCCATTCAAAAGAACTACTCCGGGTTCGTCCAATTTGGACCGAATACTCGATCACTCGTGCCAGATACACGGCACCCCCGAAAAGCCAGCCAACCACACCAACAGGGACTATTGGTTATTCAAGCAGGCAGGCAAGCTAATTGCCGAAAACAATGGCAAGAGGTTGCATAGAAATGACGAAGAAGAGACCCGACCGCCGAACAATAGAGGACAAAAGGTTTTCCCCCCACAAGTGCGGACGGTGAACATGATATACGCAACCCACATACCCAAGAGGGAGCGGAAGCGTGCACTCAGGGACGTATACGCGATGGAGCCAGTCGCCCCGAAGTTCAACCCACGGTCCTCCTGCCCGATCACTTTTGGTCGAAGGGACCACCCGACCAGCATCCGCCATGGCGGATTCGCTGCATTGGTTTTAGACCCAATCGTCGATGGATTTCACCTCACCAGAGTCCTGATGGACGGCGGCAGCAGCCTGAACCTGCTTTATCAGGACACAGTGGGAAAGATGGGCATAGACCCCTCAAGGATTAAACCCACAAAGACGACCTTCAAAGGCGTCATACCAGGTGTAGAGGCCAATTGTACAGGCTCAGTTACACTGGAAGTGGTCTTCGGATCCCCGGATAACTTCCGAAGCGAGGAGTTAATCTTCGACATAGTTCCGTTCCGTAGCGGCTATCATGCTCTGCTCGGACGAACCGCGTTTGCAAAGTTCAACGTGGTGCCGCACTACGCATACCTCAAGCTCAAGATGCCAGGCCCTCGAGGAGTCATCACGGTCAACGGAAACACTAAACGCTCCCTCCGAACGGAGGAACATACAGCGGCTCTCGCGGCAAATGTACAATGCAGCCTCTTAAGGCAATTCTCGAGTCCGGCCGTTAAGCGACCGGACACTGCTAAACGCGCCCGGAGTAACCTACAACAAGACCACCTGTCACGTTCCGAGCACACGTAGCAATGCGGCCCCAACCCCACCCCTCGCAATATTGCAAGACTGGTCCTTCGAGTACATCATTACACTCTGGAGATACCATGGGCATAGGGGGAGGGGCACGACCACGACAGGCCCAGAATGCGGCTTAACCACACCGGGGGCTCCCAAGTGTGTCATTCTTTTTTTCTTTTTCTTTCTTACCCACAGGACTCCGTTCACCAGAGGCCCTGTCCGGCAGTAGACCGGCCGAACTCACGATGCAACAACCAGGGAAGGAGAAAGGCTACGATGAATATCCTGGTGGTCTCCATTACGAGCATTAAATCTGTTTTATACACCATTCCGCAGCCTACCCCTGGAGGGGGACATGTTTAATAGTCACATCCCTTGCTTACCGCACTACTTGTATCGTTCTGCATTCATGGCAGTATTTCTTGAATAAACAATGCAGCACCTTTTTGCTTACAATTGCATTCCTTTCTTATACATATGTTCATTTATGACATGTCGCATCCGTACACTTTGGTACGGCTAAATACACCAGGGGCTTAAGTTCCCCACATAATGGTGTGATAAGTCCAAACACTTTCACAAGTGTGGCACCCCGAACTTATAGCATTATATGCATCGGCTCCGAATCATGTCTTGGGTCAATAGTTGGGTTTTCCCGGCTCCCATGTTTTGGTACCTTACGTTCCGTTGTATCGGCTAAGGTAGCACTGGGAGAACCACTGCGATTGCGCCCCAGTTGAGCTGGGCGAGCGCCTCAGTGGAGAAAGCTAAAACTGACCGTCATGATGAGGCGAGAGCCGGTCGCTGTTCGAGAGGTTTTTTCGAGTCCCTAAAGACTTATGCCGCTTAGAGCGAGGAACCGGCTTTGTCCGGCCCAGGCGTGGATAGCGCCCCGAATTCGGCCTTCCGAACACTAGGGGCTTCGCCGAAATTTAAAATTATAGAATTCTATGGCTAAGTGAGAGTGTTCAAGCATTATAAGTCCGGTTGCCTCGTTCGTTGTGTTGAGCGCCTCCCTAGATGGACCCAAATATGGGAACAAGAGTGCTCAAATTTATCCCGAACACCCCAGCACTCGTGGCATGGGGGCTGAAGCCGACGACTTGCCATCTCTCAGATTTGATAAACAGCCGCACAGAAGGTAATATTTTAAATCAACAAGCATTGCTTAGCGCACATGAACAAAGTTTTCAGCGCACAGGATAACAAAATGCGAGTCTACTCAAATATTACATTTTTGGAGCACTCACCCATAATAATGCGGGCACCCTTCCGGACACCCTTATAATACATCTCGGTCGTGCGATACTCCTTGCCCGGCGGTGGTGCGTCCGTCACAAGCTTCTCAGCATCCATCTTGCCCCAGTGCACCTTAGCACGGGCAAGGGCCCGACGGGCACCTTCAATACAGGCGGATTGCTTGATGACCTCAACCCCTGGACAAGCATCCACCAGCCGCCGCACCAGGCCGAAGTAGCTCCCAGGCATGGCCTCCTTGGGCCGCAGCTGAACTATGAGGCCCTTCATGGCCTATTCGGCCACCTTGTGGAGCTTGACCAGCTGCTTCAGCTGGTCGCTAAGGGGCACCGGATGTCCGGCCTCAGCATACTGCGACCAGAAGACATTCTCTGTCGAGCTCCCCTCCTCGGCTCTGTAGGAAGCGGCAGCATCGGACACGCTGCAGGGCAGATCTGCGAACGCTCCTGGAGAGCTCCGAATTTGGGTAAGTAACAGGTAATTCACATTCACGTGCTTGCTTTGCATGAAAAATGCCTTACCGCCGCTATTTTCTTCAACGCCTCGATTTCCTGAAGGGCCTTGTGGGCTTCGGCCTTAGCAGCTTTGGCACTCTCAAGAGCCGATGCAAGCTCGGACTATCGAGGCTTCGAGTCATGCTCCAAACTTTCATGTTTTTCCATGAGAGCCTGGAGCTCTTGTTGCTTCTCTCGCCCAGCACGCTCCACGACCGCATTACGTTCGGCCGCGGACACCACCTCCTTCAGGGTCGCCACCTCGTTCGTGGGCCTGAAGTACCCACGTTATCCTTGTCATTTCTCTTGCAACGAAATCCTTTTCTGTAAGGTACAACTTTAATAAGGTGTTACTCACCTTCCTTGTCCTCAAGCTGCTTCTTGGCACGGCCGAGCTCGTTCTCGGACCGCTCGAGGCTTTGCTTCAAAGCATCAACCTCCGCAGTCAGTGCGGCAGAGGTCAGCAGCGCAGCCTGCAATCCCATATTGACATATTTTTTAAGACTCCTGCATATCTTTTTAGATCCTTAGTCCGGATTTTCTTTCCGAACACCGAACCGAGCATCAGGGGCTACTGTCTATGCGGTACTATTTTACATATATTAATATTCTTACCTCAAAGCCCGTTAGAAGGCTGCTGCAGGCTTCGGTCAGCCCGCTTTTGGCGAGCTGAACCTTCTGAATCACCGCACTCATGACAGTGCGGTGTTCCTCCTCGATGGAAGCGCCGTTGAGCGCCTCCAGCAAGTTATCCGGTGCCTCTGGTTGGACGGAGGCCGCTGGCGTCACGGTCTTGCCCTTCTTATGAAGGGGATGCCGCCGGACTCCGGAACCACTTTAGGTTCCGGTGCGGAGTCCGGTACAAAGTCCAGGAGGTTGCCCTATGGCACCTCCGAGGCCTCCTCCTCCGGGTGGGTCCCTCTCTGGGATCCCACCTCGGTGTCGGCATCACGGGGGGTGGAGGCGGTTGGAAGTGAAGTACTATCCACATCCGACGTACCCAAGGACCCGCTCGACTAAGCGGGAAGATCGTCCTTGGGCGGACTGCAGGGTTGTATGTGGCATTAGAAAGACACCGTGTGGCGAAAAGAATAATCATGAAATTATTCGGGAGTCCGGATACTTACGATCTCGCCAGGGGCTTGGCCCTTGAAGGCCAATCCTCGTCGTCGTCACCAGCGTTGGCGGAACAGTCCGGGGGAAGAGTCCTTCCCTTCTTGGACCCTTCGGCCTCCCTCGTTGGGGAGGCCTTCCTTTTCTTCCCTCCCCCCACTGGGGGACATGCCTCTTTCTTCTCCTCCTCATCCTCATGGGAGGAGTCCGCCTCGGAGTCATTGGACGATGAGTCCGATAACACCTGAAAACGGGAACTCTTTCGAGTGCCCGTGGCCTTCTTCTTGGCGTTCTTCTCCGGCACCAGGTGGGGTGCCGGAACCAGCATCCCCGTTAAGCGGCGTCCGCTGGGTCTTCTGGCAAAGGGGCTGGACAGTTCGTCCGCTCGGCCTTCTTCAGCCAGTCCTATCAAAGGAGAGGGAGTTTAGATCCTGCATAGAGTCAAACTATGGAAAACAAGTGTCCCGTAAAGGGTAGAATCGCTTACCTCGCTAGCCTGGCGCTGTGAGCTGAATCCGTGATCTTCGGTAGCGGATGCGGGAGCCTCGGCGCCCTTAAACAGCACCTTCCAGGCATCTCCGTACGTAGTGTCGAAGAGCCTTCTCAAGGTTCGGTGCTGGGCCGGATCAAACTCCCACAATTTGAAGGCCCGTTGTTGGCACGGGAGAATCCGGCGGATGAGCATGACCTGGACTACGTTAACAAGCTTGAGCTTCTTGTTCGCTAGCTTTTGGACGCAGGCTTGGAGTCCGGTGAGCTCCTCCGAATCGCCCCAGGTTAGGCCACTCTCTTTCCAAGAGGTGAGCCATGTGGGGATGCCAGATCTGAATTCGAGGGCCGCTGCCCATTTAGGGTCACGCGGCTCGGTGATGTAGAACCACCCCGATTGCCACCCCTTGATGGTTTCCACGAAGGCGCCCTCGAGCCAAGTAACGTTGGGCATCTTGCCCACCATGGCGCCTCCGCACTCCGCTTGGCTGCCCTTCACAACCTTCGGCTTGACATTGAAGGTCTTGAGCCACAAGCCGAAGTGGGGCTGGATGCAGAGGAAGGCCTCGCACACGGTGATAAACGCCGAGATGTTGAGGATGAAATTCGGGGCCAGATCATTGAAATCCAGGCCGTAGTAGAACATGAGCCCCTGGACAAAGGGGTGAAGTGGGAAGCCCAGTCCGCGGAGGAAATGGGGAAGGAATACCACCCTCTCATGGGTCCTGGGGGTGGGGATGAGCTGCCCCTCGTCAGGGAGCCGGTGCACGATGTCGCTGGACAGATATTCGGCGCTGCGCAGCTTCTTGATGTGCCCCTCCGTAACGGAGGAGGCCATCCACTTGCCTCCCGCTCCGGACATAGTTGGAGAAGGTTGAGGTGAGATGTGCAGACTTGGGCGTTGGAGCTCGAGTGCGCGGAGATGGATAAGCAAAGGAGGAAGAAGGCGCGGGTAAAAAGGTCGATCCTTATCCCCTTATATATGGGCGGATGAAACTATGCGTCCCCACCGGCCTAGTAGAACTCGCTTTCCTCCCAAGCGCCACAATCAATGGCGCGGTTGGGTTACCCACGTCCGTATTGATGGGAATCCCGGAATAAGGGGAACAGGATCTCTGCTTCGACAAGACGTGCCAAGGAAACCGCTTCGCTAAACGCACTGAGGTGGTATAAAAAAACGATTCAAGTAAAGGCTTGGTTGTGGTGTGACGTCACGCCACGAAATACATTAGCAGATTGAACTTGTGTAAATATTATTCTATCTATGGTGGAATCTGGAATTTATTTTGCAGAGCCGGACACTATCTTGGTGTTCACAATCTTCTATAAATTATTCGGAGGAGGAACCCGCCTTGCAATGCCGAAGACAATATGCACGCCGGACTCGTCGTCATTGAAGCCTGGTTCAGGGGCTACTGAGGGAGTCCTGGACTAGGGGGTGTCCGGATAGCCGAACTATCATCATCGGCCGGACTCCAAGACTATGAAGATACATGATTGAAGACTTCATCCCGTGTCCGGATGGGACTTTCCTTGGCGTGGAAGGCAATCTTGGCGATACGGATATGTAGATCTCCTACCATTGTAACCAACTCTGTGTAACCCTAGCCCTCTCCGGTGTCTATATAAACCGGATGGTTTTAGTCCATAGGATGAACAACAATCATACTATAGGCTAGCTTCTAGGGTTTAGCCTCCTTGATCTCGTGGTAGATCTACTCTTGTAATACCCACATCATCAGTATTAATCAAGCAGGACGTAGGGATTTACCTCCATCAAGAGGGCCCGAACCTGGGTAAAACATCGTGTCCCTTGTCTCCTGTTACCATCCGCCTAGACGCACAGTTCGGGACCCCCTACCCGAGATCCGCCGGTTTTGACACCGACAAATGGCAAGGAAGAACTCAGAGAAGGGAGGAACCAAACTAGCAATGACGGTGCTCATGAAGAGGGGGTAGAAGGTGCTCCCCTTGTCCTTCGGCTGGGCGGAGCCAAGCCGGAGCACAGAGTCCGCCATCTCGTTGCTCTACGCCGCCGCCATCTGGCGCGTGAGGGCGAGATTCTTCTCTGTTACGTTGGGGGAGACCAGAGCCGGCGAGTACCAGGCCGACGCGGCCCTGGTTGCGGTCTTGCAGGGCACTGTTGCTCGCCGGAGGAGGAAGGCTGCGGCAAATATGGAGATTTCAGAAGCAGGGGGGCGAAGAGCAAGAAAGGGGATGTGAAGCAAGGCGGATGAGAGTAACGAAAGTAAGGCCAACCCCAGGCCAGCCTTTTGTTAGTCGAGCAGTTGCCTAGGCAGCATGGGGAAGCCGAGACGCCCACGTCCAATCAACCGCCACACGGCGCCCAAGGCCGCAGGATGATGGGGCCCATGGTGCTCCGCACTTGCCCCTTCACTTCTCTACTAAGCCAAGTCCAAGCGCGCTTTGGGCCCGGGGGCTACTGTCGGCGTTCTAGGAACGGGGGTCCCCAGACTTTCCTGCCAGCGGCCTGCGGCATGGCTTGAGTGGTGGCCCAGTACGGCCCATCTTCATCAATGCAAGACTCAAGACCCTTACGTGGGGCCAAGCCTCGCGGGGCGGACGACACGAGGCTTCCTTAGGAGCGGCCTCGCCAGGCAGGCTCACGAGGAGGCGGAGAGATCAAGGCAGGGGTACCTCATGAGGTGCTCGTGACGTAAGCCGTGACGATCAAGACCAGGCGGGCGCCGGCCCATGCAGTGTCCTTGTTTCCTCTTTGGTGCAAAGGTGGCAAGCACAGACATGGAGTACCGAGGCATTAGGCAAAGGTTGCCATTTCAGTGCAACGAGACCAAGTCCTGCAGGGCGGCAGGATGGAGGTCACCGTGGAGCCCAAGACGGCGTCATCACCAGTGCCTTTGGCAACCGAAAACCAACTTTAGTCAGGATAACTTGTACTAGATGTTCCCCTTCAAAATGGCCGTTGTTGGCGCCCTTCCCACTCAATATTTGGGAAGAGGACTAGGGCCTCTATATATAGGGCTAGCCAGTGCAGTGGGGGGGATCCGATCGGATCTCATCGAGAGTGCTCATTAGATCGATAGGCGACCGAACTCATCCAAGCAGTTCATCGCACCAGCTCAAGAACACCTCTCGCGAGGCTGTTCGTCCTTTGTACTGTTCATCATCAACCCCCGAGGGAATCCACCACACCACACACTGGAGTAGGGTATTACACCACAACGGTGGCCCAAACCAGTATAAATCTTGTGTCCCTCGTGTTGTTCATTGTTTAGCTTAGATTCTTGTGAGGCGATCTGTCGGCGTTCTAGGAACGGGCGTCCCCAGACTTGCCTGCCTGCGGCCTGCGGCGTGGCTCAAAGGGGGGGCCCAGCGCAGTCCATCTTCATCAACACAAGCTCAAGACCCTCACGAGGGGCCAAGCCTTGCGGGCGGACGACGGGGAGCTTCCTCAGGCACGGCCTCATCAGGCTGGCTCATGAGGAGGCGGAGAGTTCAAGGTAGGGTACCTCGCGAGGTGCCCATGACGCAAGCCATGATGACCAAGGGCGCCAGACGGGCGCCAGCTAGCGCAGTGTCCTCCTTTCCTCTTTGGTGCAAAGGGAGCAAGCGCAGGCGACAGCATCAAGCAAAGGCATTCATTTCGGTGCAACAAGACCAAGACCAGTCCAACGGCAGGATGGAGGTCACCGTGGAGCCCAAGCAGGCGTCACCACCAGAGCCTTTGACAGGTGAGGACCAACTTTAGTCAGGATAAGTGTACCAGATGTTCTCCTTCAAAATGGCCAATTGTTGGCGCCCTTCCCGCTCAATATTTGCGAAGAGGCCCAGGGCCTTTGCCTATAAATAGGACTAGCCACCCCCAGGGTAGGCCGGCTGGTATCGGGTATCGGGCTGGCATCTGGTATCTGGCATACATCTAGGATAGAAAGAGAGAGAGATAGGGCGACTGAACTCCTTCTAGCAGTTCATCGCACCAGCCAAGAACAGACCCTCGTGAGGTTGTTCTTCCTTGTATTGTTCATCATCAGCCCAAGAGGCAATCCACCACACCACACACTGGAGTAGGGTATTACACCACAATGGTGGCCTGAACCAGTATAAACCCTGTGTCCCTTGTGTTGATCTTTTCGTAGTTTAGATCCTAGTGATTCGGTGAGGAACAGGTAGGTGGAGGGCGTAATCTCCGCGCGCACCCCAGTGTTCGAAACTCAAGGGTCTGCCGGAACACGAAATCCGACATTTGGCGCGCCAGGTAGGGGTGCGCCAGAATTCGCCTCCCGTCGCCCTGTTCTTCTCCGACCATCGCGTCCATGTCAGACGCTCGTCGGGCCCGCGCCGAGCACCGAGCCGCCCTCGCTTCCCGCGTCGCCCGGACGGCCCCCGTCAGTGGGCGCCCCCGTCGTTCCCTGTCACCTGCCGTCAACGCCGCCACCGGCCCGGTGGGGAACGAGCAGCAAGCATCGTCCCAGCACCCATCCATGAGGCGAGACGGCCGCACTGCTACACCCTCACTCACCCCTGCCGGTTCTTCATCTCGTGTGCCCCGTGCGGCCATGGAGGCTCGAGCTGCGCTCATCACGGCAAACGACGTCCTGTGCTACCACCCAATCAACGACGTCTACTAGGAGTGGCTCAACCGAGTCGCCGAGCTCGTCGGCGCCACTGCGGGCTCCCCCGCGCCGTCCTTCTCGCTGCATCGCGCTCCGCCCTGCGCGGGCAATGAAGCTCCTGGGGTGCCTCAGCCGCCTCCCCCTCGAGAAGGCGCCCTGGCTCCAAGGCGTATGGCCCCTGAGCGGAACCTGCTCTGTTAGGCGCCAGCGCGGCAGGAGCAGAGCTGCCAAGAAGTCCCACGCCCTTGAGAAGCTGCTCGAGCACTCCCTGCTCCGGCACGTCAAGACTCCGCGCTGCTCCCAGCTGCAGCGCACGGGGACCCACAGGACCAAGCTCTTCGTCGCCCAAGGACTCCTGTGGCCACAGCGGGCTACTGCGCCTTCACCCCCGAGCTACGCAGTGTCGCGTGGCCCGGCAAGTTCAAGCCAGACCTGCCTCCCCGCTACGACGGCACGGCTGACCCTGCAGAGTTCCTCCAGCTCTACGAGCTGGGCATCGGGGCCGCCAACAGAGACGAGAAGGTCATGGCGAACTGGTTTCCCATGGCGCTCAAGGATGGGGCCCGCACCTGGCTCCTGAATCTGGCACCAAGCACGATCTCCTCCTGGGATGAGACTTGCACCCGCTTCATCGCCAACTTCCAGGGTACTCGCGACCGGCCACCCGCCGTGAGCGACATGCGCCGTATCAAGCAGCAGCCAGGGGAAACCCTGCAGAAGTACATCCAGTGCTTCAACAACGCGCGCCTCAAGATCCCCAAGGTGACCGAGGAGGCCATCATCTCAGCCTTCTCCGACGGCATGCGCGACGTCAAGATGAAGGAGGAGCTGGCGATGCATGAAGACCTGTGCACCTCCTTGGAGCTGTTCAACTTGGCCACCAAGTGCGCCAGGGCTGAGGAGGGGCGCCTCTCCCTCCTCGAGCTGCCTGCCGCAGACCCAGAAGAGAAGAATCCCAAAGCCAAGGACGTGAAGCGCAAGGGGGCTGCCGTGCTCGCGGCAGAGCCAGACACCAAGCGGGGCAGAGATCAGCCCGAACCCTCCAAGGGCAGTCGGTACTGCGTGTACCACGACCTCCACACCCATAACACCAATGAATGGCAAGAGCTCCGGGCCGTGCGTGAAGGAAGGGTCAGCCGGCGTCCCGACCGCAATGACCGGGGTTACGGCCGGGGAGGAGGAAGGAACGCAGGATGCTGGGAAGACCGCGGCCCACGCCAGGGGTGGCGCGACCAACCTCGCGAGGATCGCTGGCAGGACTCGCCTCACAAGGGAGGCTGGAGGGATCATCCTCCCGAGGATCGCCCGCAAGGGAACGCAGGCCTCCCCCCGCTGCCGCCGCAGCCAAGAAGAAACGAGGACCGTCATCAGAACGAGGGGGCTGGGGGCTTCCAGGAGCCACGCGTGATCGCCTGCATCCTGGGCGGAGCTCAAGCCCCAGCCTCTCAGCGCATCTTCAAGCAGTTCGCCCGTGAAGTAAATGCAGCCCTTCCCAAGCTCGAGGCCACACGCCCACTCAGGTGGTCGGCATGCGCCATCACGTTCAGCTCTGCGGATCAGCTCAAGTGCGCGGCCACAACCGGAGTCCTCCCGATGCTTTGTTACCCAATCATCAGCAACGTGCTAGTCACCAGGACCCTCATCGATGGCGGGGCAAGGCTCAACGTCCTGTCTGTGGAAACATTCAACAATCTCCAAGTGCCCTACAATCAGCTTCAACCAACCAAGCCTTTCTTCGGAGTCACCGATGGCTCCACGGTCCCGATCGGGCAGGTTCGCCTCCCTATCACCTTCGGGGCATGCAACAACTACCGCACCGAGCTCATTGACTTCGACGTCGCCCACATTCGCCTGCCGTACAACGCCATCCTTGGGTACCCAGCGCTGGCCAAGTTCATGGCCGTAACCTACCACGGCTACAACGTCCTCAAGGTGCCAGGAAGTGGCAGAGTCATCATGGTGCCCTGTGAAGAGAGAGACGCAGTGTGCTCCCTGGAGCGAGCCTTTCAAGCCGCGTCACTGGAAGACCCGGACCGTGGAAGTAGGAGGCTTCCCGAGGCCGCTCCCAAGAAGAAGAAAACATCGTCCAGCCCGGCCCCTCAGGAGGCAGGCCCCTCACGGCCCGCGCCTGCTCAGGGGGAACCTCCTTCTATCGCATAGGGAGGCGCGCCCAGCGCTCCCCTCAAGCAGGGCTCGGGGGCTCTCCCCTGGAGGGCCGCCGACCTCGCCAAGGTCACGAGGGAGGCGCTTGGGCACCACATGGAGGTGTGTTTCGAAGCACGTTTCCCTCAAGAAGGAGCAAGGCAAGGAGGGCCTAAACCTCAGGAGTTCGTCAGCAAGGCCATTCAAGAGCTGCAGGAGTCAAGAGTCATGAGAGGCAGCCGCCGCTTACCCGCTGTGGCCCCCCCATCCAGGCGAGGATGGTGGGCTGCGCGTCTGCATCGACATACCAGGGCTCAACCGAGCTGCGTCTCAGGAACGCCTCTGGCCTTCGCAAGTGGGACGCTGCGAGGGTCCGCCCCACAGCTACGTTCGCATGCCTTATGGCTTGCCGAACGCGGCTGCCGCGTACCAGCGCCTCCTGAGGGCCATCCTGGGGGCTCAAGAGGTCAGGCGTTTCACAACGCTGGTGGAGATGGAGATGGTCCGCGAGGATCCACCAGCGTCTCCGGAGCCTCCTGAGGCCCCAGGGCCTGGGGATCGGCTCCCGCAGCCCGCCGAGTCTGCTACATCAACACCCCCCCCCCCGCCCCGTCTTCAGCATCATCAGGTGACATCTTTCAAGTTTCATTTCCAGTTGGGAGCGCCCTCAGGGACGCATTATTCCCAGGGCGCGTGGGTCTGTCCCTGCGGCGTGTATCCCTTTTATTTCATGTTCTTAGCTTACTTCATTGGGGGCACCCCTCGGGCTGCATCATCCCCAAGCCGCTTGGGTGAGACCCAGTGGTATGTACCCCTTTTTGCACTTATCTTAGGGCCATGCTTTCGACCCATCATGCTTGTTATTCGGTGCCTGTCCATAGCACCTTTTCTCCTTGGATGTCGCAAGCTTGCGCGTTAAAGGGGGGGTGCCTGAGCATCGCGACTCAGGGCTCCTACCGGCTCTCTAGCTCTCACCCTCTGGTCTTGTCCATGGCATCGCGACCTGGCATGCCAGCGACGGCTGAGACCAGCTCGAGGGTCGGGACCCAAGGACGTAGAGTTTCGACATCTAACCAAGCTTGCGCGTTAAAGGGGGGGTGCCTGAGCATCGCGACTCAGGGCTCCTACCGGCTCTCCAGCCCTCACCCTCTGGTCTTGTCCATGGCATCACGACATGGCATGCCAGCGACGGCTGAGACCAGCTCGAGGGCCGGGACCCGAGGACGTAGAGTTTCGACATCTAACCAAGCTTGTGCGTTAAAGGGGGGGTGCCTGAGCATCGCGACTCAGGGCTCCTACCGGCTCTCCAGCCCTCATCCTATGGTCTTGTCCATGGCATCGCGACCTGGCATGCCAGCGACGGCTGAGACCAGCTCGAGGGCGGAGACCTGAGGACGTAGAGTTTCGACATCTAACCCAGCTTGCGCGTTAAAGGGGGGGTGCCTGAGCATCACGACTCGGGGCTCCTACCGACTCTCCAGCCCTCACCCTCTGGTCTTTTCCATGGCATCGTGACCTGGCATGCCAGCGACGGCTGAGACTAGCTCGAGAGCCGGGACCCGAGGACGTAGAGCACCAGCATCTAGCCAAATTTGGAGGAACACACTCCAAGATAAGGCCCAGAGCTAGGCGCAACCCGCCTTGAGGTAGGGCCCCGTGAGTCCCGCGCTGGCTCACGGGTGCCCAGATACACCTCGTCAAGCCCTACCGTGCCGGCCACGTGTCAGGGCGGGGCTGTATATGCCCCGAGGGCTCCTCCCGGAGGGGAGCCCCCTCCCACGCACCATCGGAAGCACCATGCTCCGCGCTACCTGACGACACTACCGAGGAGCGGCTATGCACGTACACATACGGAAGTGCTATGCTCCGCGGTGGTGATAAACAACTTAGGGTGGCCCCCGGGCCGCATCAACCTCAGGGAGCCTAGAGCTCAGTGTCTACCCTCATAGCAACACCTCCCCGTCAGGAGTGCCGCGCGAGGGGGCTAGGCATGGGGGCTACGCCTGGGTTATGCCTAGACGCACGCCACCCAGCCAGGCCCCCAGGGCCTGGTTCGTCGCGCGTCCCTCCCCGAGCAGAGCCAAGGTACGAAGGCCGTTTGAGCGTCAAGGGGGACTCCTGAGCATCGTGACTCAGGAGCCTAACTGGTCATGTAGCCCCTCACTCCTTAGTTCCAAAAGGCTAACGGCGGTTGAGGTATGCGCGGGGCCGGGCTCTGTAGACGTAGAACGGTAGATCCACCCGCATCTCACCTCCCTAAGGAGTCACCCCCACATCTCACCTCCCTACTTGTTGTTCGAGCGCCAAGGGGGACTCCTGAGCATCGCGACTCAGGAGCCTAACTTGTCACGTAGCCCCTCACTCCTTGGTCCCGTCCTGGTTTTCGATCGGGGCTAACAGCGGCTGAGGTATGCGCGGGGCCGGGCTCTGCCGGCGTAGGACATAAGCAAGTAGGAAGGAAATAGCGCAAATTTCAAGGAATTCAAAAGCAAATATTACAGTCCATACTATTATCACAGCACCAAATGCAAGTTTTAACGCCTCCCCGAGGCATGGTACATGTGCAGGAATTAAAAGCAGGACGGGAGCCTCAAAGGAGTCACTTGCCGGCGGTGGAGCTGCGCGGAGCGGGTTCGCCTTGTGGAGCTGCAGGGCTGGCAGCGCTCCGCTTCGGCCTGGTGCTGAAGGCCCGGAACTTCCCCAACAGAGCCTCCGCACGACCCTTCACGGCCTCAGGAGCGGCAGCGGCGTGCTCGCCGCTCGCTGGCTCCAGCAGGCTGTCGAGGTCGACGTTGGGGTCGCGAAGATAGATGTGGGTGAAGACCTGCGTCAGCGCCACAGAAGACAAGACCCGTGCCTCGGCCTCAGCCGTAGGGCCAAGGCCAAGGGTGACATCTTCAAGAGCGCGAACCAGGAAGGGAAGCAGCTTGGCGGGGCCGTCCTCCTCGCCGGCCAGCGGGCTCTCTAGGCCGCTCTCGTAAAGTGTCTTCAGTGAAGCGCGAGCTTTCTCCTCCATCTCCGCAAAGGCCACGCGATCCTTGGCAAGAACCCGTGCCTTGTCGTCCAGCTCAACCTTTCTCGCCTCCAGCTCTTGCTCCAGCGTGCCTAGGTGCTCACGGCACTTCTTGAGCTTGGCGTCCCGGTGACGGCCGCCTCGCAAGCCTTCATGCCTTCCTCCTCCTCTTGAGGAAGGCGGGTCTCCTCGGCGAGCTGGTCTTGCAGGCCCTTTAGCTCGCCCTCTAGCGCCTCGCAGTGACCTCGGAATTAGCCACCTCCCCCAAGGCGGCGTCACGGGTAGCCTTCGCCCCAAGGATGGTTTGCTTCTCCTCGTCGCAGGCCGTCGACGCCTGGACCAGCGCCGCCCGAATTGAAGCATCGGAGCGAATTCAGCCAGAAGCTAGCTCCAAGCGCCCGGCCACTAAACAAGGGTCGGCGCCCAGAAGATCCTGCCACAGACGGTCCAATTCGGCAACAGCGCGATCTAGAACAGTGGCCGGGGAAGCAGCAGTCAGAGGAGTAGGAGGAGAAGATGGCAGCGTGGTCACGGTATCCTGAGGTGGAACCCACTGCGCCGCAACGGCTTTGGTGGCGGCATCGGGCAGGGGCACCTCGGGAGTCGCTTGGGCCATGGGGGCTGAGCTCGCCCCAACCGGCTCAGCCAGGCCTCGCGAGGGCGCCCGGGCAGGAGAGGCCCGTGCGTCACGGTCACCTTCTTTCACGGGCATAGGCGCTGCCACAGATGGAACGTCGGGAGCTCCCTTCGACTTCTTTGCAGAGGGTGCCAGCCTAGCCGGGAGATATGAGCGTCAAGCCTCAGCAACAAAACAATAAACAAGACGGGAATCAAGCACTTATAGGTCGTCGCTCGCGGGCTCGAGCAGCCTCTGGCCATACTTGAAGCCCGAGAGCTGGCTGCAAGGATCAGCCTCAAGGAGCTCGGGTGCAGGAGGTGCGCCTGCGGATCGCTTCGGGGCTGGGACAGACCCGCGGGGGATCAGCCAGGTCCGGTCCTTCTTCGGGATCAGGGGCAGGCTCCCGCCGCCCTGCTCGTCATCGTCCTCATCATCATCACTCAGAGAGAGGCGGAGAGCGCGGGACCTGCGCCAGAGGGGGGGAGCCCTTGACTCTTCCCCGGAGTCAGCCCCCTCTTCCTGCTCCCTTCCTTCCTTCTCTTTGCTGGAGTCGCCGGAGGACACGTCCATCGGGTCCTCGGGAGCCTCCACGTGCACGGGCCCATCGCCATTGAAGGCGGGTATGGGCCCCACCACTTGCTCCCAATCCCCGCGGAGGAACAGGGGCGTAGGAGCGCCCTCCAACCTCGCCACGTCGCCCCCAACCAAAGACCGGAGAACCGCAGCCAGATCCTCATCGGCCAAGACTGCGGGGCTCGGGTGAGGCCTCCACATCGGAAGTGAGTATTGACGGAGTGGAGCCAGCTGGTGCTCCAAGAACTCCCTCAGCAGCGATGCACCAGTCAGCCTCGCCGCCTCCATGCTGGCCGGCCTCAGATCCGCGTCCATCTTCTCCAACACCAGCTTCGCACGAGGATCCACAAGCTCCACTCGGGACCAGTCATCGGAGCTTGTGGGGTGGCCCGAGGGCAGGCTCAGCCGAGGGTGGATGCGCCCAGCATCCACCAAGACCCACTTGCTCCTGAAGCCCTCAATCCTTTTCCCAGGATTCGAAATGGCGATGGAGCTGCCGTACGCGACGAAGCTCGCACACACAGAGATGGAACCACGAGAGGTCCGGAGGGAGAAGTAGTGGCGCAGCAAAGCCACTGAGGGCTTCACCCCTACGTGAGCCTCACAATAATAGGTGAAGATTGCCAGAAGAAGGACGGAGTTGGGATGGAGGTGCAGAGCTTGAAGGTTATAGTGGCGTAGGACAGAGAAGAACTCAGAAAAAGGAGGCACTAGACCGGCGACAACGGCGCTCACAAAGAGCAGATAGAAGGTGCTCCCTTGACCTTCAGGGAGGGCAGAGCCGGCCTTGAACACCTTCGCCCCGTCGATGCCCTGCGCCACCACCATCTGGCGCACCCGGGCAAGGCTCGCCTCCGACACGTTCGGCGGGTCCAAGGCGGACGAGTACCAAGCTCCGGCCGGGGCTTGGCGAGGCGCCATGTCTGGCTAGGGCGCGCGGACGGAGTAGATCTGAAGATTTCGGAGGTAGGGAGGAGAGGCGCAAGAAAGGGGATCTGAGCAGCAACTGGAGAAAGCAAAGAAGGCAAGGGGCAGATGCCGCTCCTTTATCAACTCGCGCGGTTGCAGAGGCGCTCACATCCAATCAACCGCCACGCGGCGCCCAAGGCCGCAGGCTGTTAGGGCCCGCGACGCTTCACATTTGCCCTTTCGCCTCTCTGCTGGCCAAGTCCGGGCGCGCTGTGGGCCCGGGGGCTACTGTCGGCATTCTGGGAACGGGGGTCCCCAGACTTGCCTGCCTGCGGCCTGCGGCGTGGCTCAAAGGGGGGCCCAGCGCAGCCCATCTTCATCAACACAAGCTCAAGACCCTCGCGAGGGGCCAAGCCTCACGGGGCGGACGACAGGGAGCTTCCTCAGGCACGGCCTCATCAGGCTGGCTCACAAGGAGGCGGGGAGTTCAAGGCAGGGTACCTCGCGAGGTGCCCATGACGCAAGCCATGACGACCAAGGGCGCCAGACGGGTGCCAGCCAGCGCAGTGTCCTCCTTTCCTCTTTGGTGCAAAGGGAGCAAGCGCAGGCGAGAGCATCAAGCAAAGGCATCCATTTTGGTGCAACAAGACCAAGACCAGTCCAACGGCAGGATGGAGGTCACCGTGGAGCCCAATCAGGCGTCACCACCAGAGCCTTTGACAGGCAAGGACCAACTTTAGTCAGGATAAGTGTACCAGATGTTCCCCTTCAAAATGGCCAATTGTTGGCACCCTTCCCGCTCAATATTTGGGAAGAGGCCCATGGCCTTTGCCTATAAATAGGAATAGCCACCCCCAGGGTAGGCCGGCTGGTATCGGGTATCGGGCTGGCATCTGGTATCTGGCATACATCTAGGATAGAAAGAGAGAGAAATAGGGAGACTGAACTCCTTCTAGCAGTTCATCGCACCAGCCAAGAACAGACCCTCGCGAGGCTTTTCTTCCTTGTATTGTTCATCATCATCCCAAGAGGCAATCCACCACACCACACACTGGAGTAGGGTATTACACCACAATGGTGGCCCGAACCAGTATAAACCCTATGTCTCTTGTGTTGATCTTTTCGTAGTTTAGATCCTAGCGATTCGGTGAGGAACAGGTAGGTGGAGGGCGTAATCTCCGCGCGCACCCCAGTGTTCGAACCTCAAGGGTCTGCCGGAACCCGAAATCCGACACGATCGGACATAGATGGTAGGGGGAAGATCTTCGCGCACACCCCAGAGTTCGAACCTTAAGGGTCTGCCGGAACCCAACATCCGACAGCCTGGCCTTGGTCGTCATGGCTCACGTCGGCTGAGCCTCATGAGGTAAACCTTGCATAGAACTCTCCACCCCTCGGGAGCCAGGCTGAAGAGGCCGATCCCCTCGATGGTCTTGGTGTCGTCTGCCTTGCGAGGCGAGGGTCTTGAGATGTTGATGCTGAAGCTGGGCCATTCCAGGCCGTCGATGGATCCACGTGGTGGGCCGCAGGCACGCAGGTCTGGATACCCCCATTTCCAGAACGCCGACGCTGACTTATTGGAAATAATACATACCGATGTATGCGGTCCAATGAGTGTTGGGGCTCGTGGTGGGTATCGTTATTTTCTTACCTTCAGAGATGATTTGAGCAGATATGGTTATATCTAATTAATGAAACATAAGTCTGAGACATTTGAAAAGTTCAAACAATTTCAGAGTGAAGTGGAAAATCATTGTAACAAGAAAATAAAGTTTCTATGATCTGATTGTGGAGAAGAATATTTGAGTTAGGAGTTTGGTCTTCATCTGAAACAACATGGGATAGTTTCACAACTAACGCCACCTGAAACACCACAGCGAAATGGTGTGTTCAAACGTCGTAGCCGTACTTTATTGGGCATGGTGCGATCTATGATGTCTCTTACCGATTTACCGCTATCATTTTGGGGTTATGCTTTAGAGATGGTTGCATTCACTTTAAATAGGGCACCATCAAAATCCATTAAGATGACACCTTATGAACTATGGTTTGGCAAGAAACCAAAGTTGCCGTTTCTTAAAGTTTGGGGCTGCGATCCTTATGTGAAAAAACTTCAACCTGATAAGCTCGAACCCAAATCGGAGAAGTGCGTCTTCATAGGATACCCAAAGGAAACTGTTGGGTACACTTTCTATCATAGATCCGAAGGCAAGATCTTTGTTGCTAAAAATGGATCCTTTCTAGAGAAGGAGTTTCTCTCAGAAGAAGTGAGTGGGAGGAAAGTAGAACTTGATGAGGTAATTGTACCTTCTCCCTTATTGGATAGTAGTTCATCACAGAAATCAGTTCCAGTGATTCCTACACCAATTAGTGAGGAAGTTAATGATGATGATCATGAAACTTCATATCAAGTTACTACCAAACCTTGTAGGTCTTCTAGAGTAAGATCCGCACCAGAGGGGTATGGTAATCCTATTCTAGAAGTCATGTTACTAGATCATGGAGATACTACGAACTATGAGGAAGCGATGATGAGCCCAGACTCCGCGAAATTGCTTGAGGCCATGAAATCTGAGATGGGATCCATGTATGAGAACAAAGTGTGGACTTTGGTGGACTTGCCCGATGATCGGCAATCCATAGAAAATAAATGGATCTTCAAGAAGAAGACTGATGCAGACGGTAATGTTACTATCTACAAAGCTCGACTTGTTGCGAAAGGTTTTTGACAAGTTCAAGGAGTTGACTACGATGAGACTTTCTCACCCGCAGTGATGATTAAGTCTGTCCGAATCATGTTAGCAATTGCCGCATTTTATGATTATGAAATTTGGCAGATGGATGTCAAAACTGCATTCCTGAATGGATTTCTGGAAGAAGAGTTGTATATGATGCAACCAGAAGGTTTTGTCAATCCAAAGGGTGCTAACAAAGTGTGCAAGCTCCAGCGATCCATTTATGGACTAGTGCAAGCCTCTCAGAGTTGGAATAAACGTTTTGATAGTGTGATCAAAGCATATGGTTTTATACAGACTTTTGGAGAAGCTTGTATTTACAAGGAAGTGAGAGGGAGCTCTGTAGAATTTCTAATATTATATGTGGATGACATATTGTTGATTGGAAATGATATAGAATTTCTGGATAACACAGAAGGATACGTAGATAAGAGTTTTTCAATGAAAGACCACGGTGAAGCTACTTATATATTGGGCATGAAGATCTATAGAGATAGATCAAGACGCTTAATTGGACTTTCACAAAGCACATACCTTGATAAAGTTTTGAAGAAGTTCAAAATTGATCAGTCAAAGAAAGGGTTCTTGCCTGTGTTACAAGGTGTGAAGTTGAGTCAGACTCAATGCCCGACCACTGCACAAGATAGAGAGAAAATGAAAATCATTCCCTATGCTTTAGCCATAGGTTCAATCATCTATGCAATGTTGTGTACCAGATCTGATGTGTGCCTTGCTATAAGCATAGCAGGGAGGTACCAAAGTAATCCCAGAGTGGAGCACTAGACAGCGGTTAAGAACTTCCTGAAATACCTGAAAAGGACTAAGGATATGTTTCTCGTTTATGGAGGTGAAAAAGAGCTCATCGTAAATGGTTACGTCGATGCAAGCTTTGACACTTCCGGATGACTCTAAGTCACAAACCGGATACGTATTTTTATTGAATGGAGGAGCTGTCAGTTGGTGCAGTTCCAAGTAGAGCGTCGTGGTGGGATCTACATGTGAAGCGGAGTACATTGCTGCTTCGGAAGCAGCAAATGAAGGAGTTTCGATGAAGGAGTTCATATCCGATCTAGGTGTCATAAATAGTGCATCAGTCCAATGAAAATCTTTTGTGACAATACTGGTGCAATTGCCTTGGCAAAGGAATCAAAATTTCACAAGAGAACCAAGCACATGAAGAGACTCTTCAATTCCATCCGTCATCAAGTGTCGGAGGGGGACATAGAGATTTGCAAGATACGTACGGATCTGAATGTTGCAGACCCGTTGACTAAGCCTCTTCCATGAGAAAAACATGATCAGCACCAAAGCTTCATGGGTGTTAGAATCATTACTATGTAATCTATATTATTGACTCTAGTGCAATTGGAAGACTGAAGGAAATATTCCCTAGAGGCAATAATAAAGTTATTATTTATTTCCTTATTTCATGATAAATGTTTATTATTCATGCTAGAATTGTATTAACTGGAAACTTAGTACATGTGTGAATACATAGACAAAACATATTGTCCCTAGTGTGCCTCTACTTGACTAGCTCATTAATCAAAGATGGTTATGTTTCCTAACCATAGACATGTGTTGTCATTTGTTGAACGGGGTCACGTCATTAGGAGATTTATGTGATGGACATGACCCATCCGTTAGCTTAGCATTGTGATCGTTACAGTTTCATTGCTACTGCTTTCTTCATGACTTATAAAAGTTCCTCAGACTATGAGATTATGCAAATCCCGAATACCGTAGGAACACTTTGTGTGCTACCAAACGTCACAATGTAAAAGGGTGATTATAAAGGTGCTCTACAGGTGTCTCCGATGGTGTTTGTTGGGTTGGCATAGATCGAGATTAGGATTTTTCACTCCGTGTTTCGGAGAGGTATCTCTGGGCCCTCTCGGTAATACTCATCACTATAATCCTTGCAAGCATTGTGACTAATGAGTTAGTTGCGGGATGAAGTATTTTGGAACGAGTAAAGAGACTTGCCGGTAACGAGATTGAACTAGGTATGATGATACCGACGATCGAATCTTGGGCAAGTAACACATCGATGACAAAGGGAACAATGTATGTTGTTATGCAGTTTGACCGATAAAGATCTTCGTAGAATATGTAGGAACCAATATGAGCATCCAGGTTCCACTATTGGTTACTGACTGGAGATGAGTCTCGGTCATGTATACATAGTTCTCGAACCCATAGGGTCCGCACGCTTAACGTTCGATGACGTTTGGTACTATGAGTTTATGTGATTTGATGTACCGAAGGTTGTTCGGAGTCCCGGATGAGATCACAGACATGACGAGGAGTATCGAATTTTCGATACATAAAGATTGATATATTGGACGATGTTGTTCGGACACCGTAAGTGTTCTGCATAGTTTCAGATAAACCGGAGTGCCGGAGGGTTACCCCCTTCCCCGGAAGTAATGGGCCTTAGAGGGCCTATAGGGGAGAGAGAGGGCCGCACCAGGAGCTGTCACCCACCCAAGGGGAGTCCGAATAGGACAAGGGGAGGGGGGCGCGGCCCCTCTTTCCCTCTCCCTCTCCCTCTCCTTCCTTCTTCTCCTAGTTGGACTAGGAAAGGGGGAACCTACTCCTACTTGGAGTAGGTTCCCCCCTTGAGCGTGCCCCTCGTGGCCGGCCGGCCCTTCCTCTCCTCCTTTATATACGGGGGGGGGGGGCACCCCATAGACACACAAGTTGATCTTTAGCCGTGTGTGGTGCTCCCCTCCACAGTTTTCCACCTCGGTCATATTGTCGTAGTGCTTAGGCGAAGCCCTGCGCCGGTAACTTCATCATCACCGTCACCATGCCGTCGTGCTGACGGAACTCTCCCTCGGCCTCAACTGGATCTAGAGTTCAAGGGACATCACCGAGCTGAACATGTGCAGATCGCGGAGGTGTCGTGCGTTCGATACTTGGATCGGTTGGATTGCAAAGACGTTCGACTACATCAACCGCGTTATTGAAATGCTTCCGATTTCGGTCTACGAGGGTTCGTGGACACACTCTCCCCTCTCATTGCTATGCATCTCCTAGATAGATCTTGCATGATCGTAGGAATTTTTTTGAAATTACCGTGTTCCCCGACACATACCTATTCCTTTTCGGAGTCTGAAACATTCTGGAAAGTGTCCCTTATGTACTCCTCTGGGTTACGATGTCAATAACATTGGTTTCAACATTTATGGCATTACGTGAGATATAATGTTTGATTCTTTGACCATTCACCACCTTTGGATTTGTGCCTTCAGCATTGTTGTTTTTTATGGCACCGAAACGATAGACCTCCTCAACAATATAAGGACCTTCCCATTTAGAGAGAAGTTTTCCTGCAAAAAATCTTAAACGAGAGTTGTATAGCAAAACATAATCACCTACATTAAACTCACACTTTTGTATCCTTTTCCCATGCCATCTTTTAACTTTTTCTTTAAATAGTTTGGCGCTCTCATAGCCATGGGTTCTCCATTCATCAAGTGAGCTAATGTCAAATAGTGTCTTTTCACCGGCAAGTTTGAAATCATAATTGAGCTCTTTAATAGCCCAATATGCCTTGTGTTCTAGTTCGAGAGGTAAGTACCATGCTTTTCCATAAACCATTTTATACGGAGACATACCCATAGGATTTTTATATGAAGTTCTATAGGCCCATAACGCATCATCAAGTTTCTTGGACCAATTCTTTCTAGATCTATTAACAGTCTTTTGCAAAATTAATTTAATCTCCCTATTACTCAATTCTACTTGACCGCTAGACTGTGGATGATATGGCGATGCAATTATATGATTAACATCATACTTAGCAAGCATTTTACGAAAGCACCATGAATAAAATGTGAACCACCATCAGTCATTAAGTATCTAGGGACTCCAAACCTGGAAAAAATAACTTCTTGAAGCATCTTAATAGAAGTGTTATGATCAACACTACTAGTTGGAATAGCTTCTACCCACTTAGTAACGCAATTAGCAGCAACTAAAATATGTGTATACCGATTAGAGGAAGGAAAAGGTCCCATATAATCAAAGCCCCAAACATCAAATAGTTCAATAACAAGTGAATAGTTCGTAGGCATTTCTTGACGTCTACTAATATTACCAATTCTTTGGCATTCATCACAAGACAAGACAAACTTACGGGCATCTTTTAAGAGAGTAGGCCAATAAAAACCGGATTGAAATACCTTATGTGCAGTTCTATCTCCCACGTGATGTCCTCTGTATGCCTCAGAGTGACACTTGCGTAGGATTTGTTCCTATTCATGCTCAGGTACACAACGTCTAATAACATCATCTACTCCTTCTTTATAAAGGTGTGGGTGATCCCAAAAGTAATGTCTTAAATCATAGAAAACCTTTTTCTTTTGCTGGTATGTGAAACTAGGTGGTATGAATTTAGCAACAATGTAATTAGTAAAATTAGCATACCATGGAGCAGTACAAGAAGCATTTATGACACCTAATTGTTCATCAGGAAATCTATCATCTATAGGTAGTGGGTCATCAAGAACATTTTCTAACCTAGATAAGTTGTCTGCAGTGGGGTTCTCAACTCCCTTTCTATCAATAATATGTAAATCAAATTCTTGTAGCAAGAGAACCCATCTAATAAGTCTAGGTTTAGCATCTTTCTTTTCCATAAGATATTTAATAGCAGCATGATCAGTGTGAACAGTTACTTTGGAATCAGCAATAAAAGGTCTGAACTTATCACAAGCGAACACAACTGCTAAAAATTCTTTTTCAGTAGTAGCATAATTTCTTTGGGCACTGTCTAGTGTTTTACTAGCATATTGAATAACATTTAATTTCTTATCAACTCTTTGTCCTAGGACAGTACCTACATCATAATCACTAGCATCACACATAATTTCAAAGGGTAAATTCCAATCAGGTGGTTGAAAAATAGGTGCAGAAATCAAGGCTTTCTTAAGTATTTCAAATGCTTCTACACAATCATCATCAAAAACAAAAGGAACATCTTTTTGTAAGAGATTAGTCAGAGGCCTAGAAATTTTTGAGAAGTGTTTAATGAACCTCCTATAAAAACCGGTATGACCAAGGAAACTTCTTATACCTTTGATGTACTTAGGACATGACATCTTTTCAATATCATCAACTTTAGCTTTATCGACTTCAGTACCTCTTTCAGAAATTTATGCCCCAAGACAATACCTTCATTAACCATAAAGTGGCACTTCTCCCAATTCAAGACAAGATTAGTTTCTTCACATCTCTGCAAGACTCGATCAAGGTTGCTTAAGCAATCATCAAAAGAAGTTCCATACACGGAGAAATCATCCATGAAAACCTCAACAATCTTTTCACAAAAGTGAGAGAATATAGCAGCCATACATCTTCGAAAGGTAGCAGGTGATGATGCCATGGACCTAGGGTAGGGACATAGGCCTGGCCTATACGCCCTACCCAAGGTCACTACGCTAGAATCAAATACACTCAAAGTATAGCAAGAAGTACCGACTGAAGTGGCGGTGGAGGTCAGTCCACTCGACCAGTCACCTCACTCGGGTACCCCCAATTTCACCCAATCAAGATGAAGTCATTCGACCGTACCAGAAACCACTCGGGGTACAGAAGACCTGGAGTCACTCAGGATGGCAACGGTCAGGCGTTCACTCCATAGTCTTAAAGATCATTAATAGCACTTTATAGCTGGCATTACCAGTAACGCCCTGTCTTAATGTACATTGAACCATGTAACGGGGGACGGCCGCGGTCCTGGTGCACTCTATATAAGCCACCCCCCTCCTCTGGGACAAGGGTTCGCACCCCTTGTAACACACACCCATATTCCAGTCGACCGCCTCAGGGCTCCGAGACGTAGGGCTTTTACCTCCTTCGAGACGGGCCTGAACTCGTAAACTCGTGTGTACAACCTCGCTATAGCTAGGGCCTTGCCTCCTCATACGTACCCCCTACTCTTACTATCAGACTTAGTACCACGACAGTGTTGGAAATATGCCCTAGAGGCAATAATAAAATGGTTATTATTATATTTCCTTGTTCATGATAATTGTCTATTGTTCATGCTATAATTGTATTGACCGGAAATCGTAATACATGTGTGAATACATATACCATAACAAGTCCCTAGTGAGCCTCTAGTGGACTAGCTCGTTGATCAACATATGATCATGGTTTCCTGACTATGGACATTGGATGTCAATGATAACGCGATCACATCATTAGGATAATGATGTGATGGACAAGACCCAATCCTAACCATAGCATAAGATCATGTAGTTCGTTTGCCAAAGCTTTTCTACTGTCAAGTATCATTTCCTTAGATCATGAGATTGTGCAACTCCTGGATACCGTAGGAATGCTTTGGGTGTACCAAACGTCACAACGTAACTGGGTGGCTATAAAGGTGCACTACAGGTATCTTCGAAAGTGTCTATTGGGTTGGCACGAATCGAGACTGGGATTTTGTAACACCCACGATGCGGCTATATCTCCCACGTGTCGAAGCACGACTTAGAGGCATAACCGCATGGTGGTTTTGTCACATCCCTAGCTTCTGGTAATGCACTAGGCTAGACCTCTTGTGAGCATCATGTTTTATTTCAAATAAAATTTGAACTGAGGAATTCAGAAGCCTCAAAACTTAAATAAAAGAGGGGCAAGAAACCCTAAAATTGCAATCAGTAAATCCAAAATGCCCTAGAAATAGCTCTGACAATTTTGGCAAGAGTTATATATCAAACCAAAATTTTGGGACATTTCTAAGGAATTATTGGGCTTTGATTTTAAATCAATATTTTATTTGAATTTGGAGTTATATTCATAATATATAATGAATATATTTTCAAATGACCTGAGATATTTTTATTATGTGTGGAGAAGTCCATTAGGTGACTTAAAAAAATATCCAGGGAAGTTTAGGCACTGTTTTCAAATTCTGTTTGAATTAAAATTCAGTGCCAATTAAATAAAACAGAACAAAAATAGAAAACAGTAAAAAAAAGAGAGAGAGAGAGAGAAGCCCAGCTTACCTGGCATCACCCGTGCAGTCCACCAGAACTGGCCCAGCTGGCTAGCCCATCTGGCCGGCCCAGCCCACCTCCTCCCCCTTGTCTTCTTCCTCCTCTGCCAGGAGGACGAACAGAGGCGTGGCGCGCGCCCGAGAGGCCTCGGCCACCTCCTGCTTCCCCCCTGGCCACCTCCTGCCTGGTTGCCTCCCTCCTCGACGCCCGGAGACGCCACGCCACCCCCTCGGACCCCTCTCACTCTTCCTTGAGGCCCCGCTCCTCTGCTCTTTCTCTCTCGCCCGAACCCGAACGCAGCCGTCGCCGCCGACGAGAACCACCGCGGCCACCGCCTTTCCCTCGCCTCTCCGACGCGCCCTCGAGCTCCGCCGTGACGTTCCCGTCCCTACCACGGAGCCACAAGACGCCGGACGCCCTGGAGCGCCGTCACCGACGCCATCTTCTTCCTCTGCACCGACGGCCGTCGTCGCTTGATTCGCCGGCCACAGAGCGTCCCCGGCCTCGCCCTCGCGCTCGTTGGACTCGCGGTGAGCCACTGAACCGTTCCCCTCTTCTTCCCATGCCGTTGGGCCGCTCTAGCCATTGCTTCCGCCGGACCCGAGAGCTCGCCGCCGTCGTGCCTCGTCACCACCGTGGCTGGAGCCGTTGCAGCTCGAAGCCGAGCACACCACCGCACTCAACACGTCTCCAGGAGCCCGTAGCCGCCACTAGCTTCCCCTCCCGTGCCCCCGAACGCCAACCCCGACCTCGCCCGAGCTCCGGCCGCCGCCTCGCTCGCCGCCGTTGCTGATTCCAGCCACCCCCGCACCTTCCGTTGGTCCCCCTAGATGCGCACGGGCGCGGGCTACCTCCTGGTGCCCTTGGCGCATCGATCCGATGCCCCTAGCGCAAGTCTGGCGTGCCCCGCCGTGTCCTGTGGTCGCCGCCGGCTGGTCTCCGGTGACGCCGACGTGGCGCACTTACTTAGTCGCTAATGACCATGCTAAACACCCCCACAGACACTGACAGCGGGCCCCGTAGTGGGTCAAAGCCCGAGTCAACGCGGGATTAGCCCCTGTGCCACTGAAGTGTGGACCCCACACGTCAGGTTTGACCCTGACCGGCCCGGTTGACCCTGTTGACGTCACTGTGACGTGGTGCTGACGCCATAATCATTTCTGGATTTAATTTAACTCTGAAATTTCAGAAAATGCCTAAAACTTCAATAAATCATAGAAAATTAACCGTAACTCCAAATTAAATAAATTATATATGAAAAATTATCAGAAAAATTCAAGGACTCCATCTGTACCATTTTCATGCATGTTAGAACAACTTATCACTACTGTTTAGGGCAAATGAAGTGAATGACATTTAAATAACCACATACGGAGTTTGAATTTGAATCTTGTATTCAAACCAACTTCATTTAATCTGGTTTTAGGTGCATTAGCCCAAAACACATTCATATTGCCATGTCATAGCATGCATCATATTGTGCATTGCATTGATCGTGTCTTTTCTGTATTTGCCGGTATTTGTCCCCTCTCGATAGACGTGTACCGATGATGTGATCGTTGACACTGATGAAGACTCAATGTTATCTTCAGAAGTGCCAGGCAAGCAAAAAACCCCTTGTTCATTCCGATACAATCCCACTCTCTCGCTCCTGCTCTCTTTTACTGCATTAGGACAACACCGATTCATCTGTTACTTGCTGCGGTAGCTGAACCCCTTCATCCTCTGCATGACCTGTCATTGCCACAGTAAATAGATGAAACCCACTAGCATGAGTAGGAGTTGTTTGAGCCCTGTTGTGCCTACTCATTCATGTTTGTTTGTCATGCCTGCTACTGCTTAGAGTTGAGTCAGGTCTGATTCATCGGGGATGAATCAGAGGCGTGTGAACATGTCCTACTGTGTGTGAGCTAAGTGTGTGAACACGATTTGGTAAAGGTAGCGGTGAGAGGCCATGTAGGAGTACATGGTGGGTTGTCTCATTGTAGCCGTCCTCAGGAACTGAGTTCTGTGTTTGTGATCCATGATTCAGCTACTACCATACATTGGGCCCTGAAATATGACCCCGCTCGACTTCTTATTCACCCTTGTCCTCTGTCCAGGAGTTGCAAGTAGTTTCTGGTGTTTGTAGTATGCTGGAGGCCGTGGACAGCGCTGACCGTAGGGGTGGGCTGTGATGCGGTAGGCACGTGGCCGGGTAAACCGGGCGCCCGTTTGATGTCACGGAACCCTGTTCACATCGTTTGGGGCTGTGAGCGAAACTCCGGCCGGATCTCCTCATGGATGGAACCCGAATAGGCGATAAACCTGGACTAGAGACTTGAGTGTTTAGGTAGGTCGTGGTTTACACCCACGTCGGCTTTCGCTTGAAGTCTGCCGAGCACATGTCGTGTGCAGACGCTAAGTGGTGGAAACATGTATGAAGAAGTACACCCCTGCAGGGTTATCATCATCTATTCGAATAGCCGTGTCCGCGGAAAAGGACTTCTGGGTTGCTTATATCAGTTCATAGACAAGTGAAAGTGGATACTCTAAAATACGCAAGATAAGCGTGAGTGCTATGGATGGCGTTCTCGTAGGGAGACGGGAGCGATTCCATAGTGGTGTATTGATATGGTGAATATGTGGACTCGTGTGCGCCACCTCAAAAGAGTCGCTTGCAGTCGTAGTTTAGGATAGCCACCGAGTCAAAGCTGGCTTGCTGCAGTTAAACCCCACCATCCCCTTGTTGAAAATGATGCATATGTAGTTAGCTCTGATGTAAGTCTTGCTGGGTACATTTGTACTCACGTTTGCCTATTTTATGTTTTTGCAGAGAGACTTCAGTCTCACTAGTAGTTCCACGTGGACTTCGACGTTTAGCTTGATACCTCAGCTACGATATTGTGCCCTCGGCAGGATCTGATAGATAGTCAGGCTTCTCAGCCTTTTTCATTTATAGGTGTCTGTACTCAGACATGATAGCTTCCGCTTGTGCTTTGACTTGTATGCTCTGATTGTTGGGTCATGAGACCCATGTTTGTAATATCTCGCTCCTCGGAGCCTATTGATTAAAATACTTGATTTGTAGAGTCATGTTGTGATGCCATGTTGTGTTTGCACATATCGAGCATATTGTGTGTATGTTATTGAAATGCTTGGTATGTGTGGGATCTGACTATCTAGTTGTTTATCTTTAGTAGCCTCTCTTACCGGGAAATGTCTCCTAGTGTTTCCACCGAGCCATGGTAGCTTGCTACTGCTCCGGAACACTTAGGCTGGCCGGCATGTGTCCTTCTTCGTTCCTGTGTCTGTCCCTTCGGGGAAATGTCACGCGATGAATACCAGAGTCCTGTTAGCCCGCTACAGCCCGGTTCACCGGAGTCCTGCTAGCCCAGTGCTACAGCCTGGATTCACTCGCTGATGACCGACACGTTCGATGCTGGGTCATGGATGCCTGTCCCTGTAAGTTTGTGCCACTTTGGGTTTACGACTAGCCATGTCAGCCCAGGCTCCTTATCATATGGATGCTAGCGACACTGTCATATACGTGTGCCAAAAGGCGCAAACGGTCCCGGGTAAAGGTAAGGCGACACCCGTGGGAATACCGTGCGTGAGGCCGCAAAGTGATATGAAGTGTTACATGCTAGATCTATGTGGCATCGAGTCGGGGTCCTGACAGGTTTTGTCGCAAGAAGGGTCATCTTCACACAATCCCATGTAATGAACAAGAATGGGATAAAGAGAGTTGGCTTACAATCGCCACTTCACACACTACATAATTAAGATCATACATCATTCAAATACACTCATAGACCGACTACGGTCAAGTACAAATGAAAAGAAGACAACTCCAAATGCTAGATCCCCGATCGCCCCGACTGGGCTCCACTACTGATCATCTGGAAACGATACATAGTAACGACCAAGGGCCTCATCAAATTCCCACTTCAGCTCAGTTGCGCCATCTGTGCCAGTATCCTCGGCACCTGCATCTGTTTTGGTAGAATCTGTGAGCCACAGGGACTCAGCAAGCTCACACCCGCGAGATCAAGACTATTTAATCTCATAGGTAGGTAAGGGGTAATATGGTGGAGCTGCAGCAAGCACTAAGCAAATATCGTGGCTAACATACGCAAGTGAGAGCGAGAAGAGAAGCAACGCGTTGGTCGAGAAGCTAGAAGCGATCAAGAAGTGATCCTGAAACTACTTACGTCAAGCATAACACAAACTGTGTTCACTTCCCGGACTCCGCTGAGAAGAGACCATCACGGCTACACACGCGGTTGATGCATTTTAAAGAGGTCAAGTGTCAAGTTATCTACAACCAGACATTAACAAATTCCCATCTACCTCATAACCACGGGCACGGCTTTCGAAAGATTATATACCCTGCAGGGGTGTCCCAACTCAGCCCATCACAAGCTCTCACGGTCAACGAAGGAATAGACCTTCTCCCGGGAAGACCCGATCAGTCTCGGAATCCCGATTCGCAAAACATTTCGACAATGGTAAAACAAGACCAGCAAAGCCGCCCGATGTGCCGACAAATCCCGATAGGTGTCGCACGTATCTTGTTCTCAGGGCACACTGGATGGGTCAGCCTACGAGTAAAACCAGCCCTCGAGTTTCCCCGAGGTGGCCCCGCAGTCTGCCCGTTTTGGACCAACACTCGAAGGAGCACTGGCCCGGGGTGGTTAAAATAAAGATGACCCTCGGGCTCGTGAAAACCCCAAGGAAAAAGGCTTAGGTGGCAAATGGTAAAACCAAGGTTGGGCCTTGCTGAAGGAGTTTTATTCAAAGCGAACTGTTAACGGGGTCCCATAAATCACCCAACCATGTAAGGAACGCGAAATCCAGGAACATAACACCGGTATGACGGAAACTAGGGCGGCAAGAGTGGAACAAGTCACCAGGCATAAGGCCGAGCCTTCCACCGTTTACCAAGTATATAAGATGCATTAATTAAACAGGAGATACTGTGATATCCCAAAATATCCGTGTTCCGACCAGGAACAAACTTCATCTTCACCTGCAACTAACAACGCTATAAGAGGGGCTGAGCAAAAGCGGTGACATAGCCAAACAACGGTTGCTAGGACAGGATGGTTAGAGGTTTAACATGGCAATAGGTAGGCATGGTAAACAAAGGCAGGTAGGGCTAACAAAGCGAGAGAGCGAGTACTAGCAAGCAAAGATAGAAATGATTTCGAAGGTATGGTCATCTTGCCTGCAAGGTTCTCAGAGTTGTCGAAGGCTTGATCCTCGTTAGCATACTCAACAGGTTCCTCGTAAGCGTTCTCGTCTCCCGGCTCTACCCAAAACAAGAACACAAGCAAAGGAACCACAATAAATCACGGTGCAATGCACAAGCAACACGATGCAATACATGTCATGATATGCGAGATGTGATATGCAATGCATATGCGTGCTTCGGAAGGAAAGATGATGAACAAGGCATCAACTTGGCAAACCAAGTATGACGCTGGAAAGATGAGATGATTTCGGTTGAAATCGATATAAAGATCACCGGAAACGGATGCACGGTTTGCAAATGACAAACAAGACAAGAATGACACAAAGCTGCGATTAACAGCACGATGCTACTTTGCATGCAACAAGAAACTATGCTTCCGCACCCCAAAATAAAAACAAAGCATATGTAGATCATCTAAAGGAGATGCTTTACAAAAGAGGAACACTGAGCTATGGCTAATTCACAACATAACAGGTCCAAACAAGCATGGAGAAAGTGCAAAAAATTATCAGGCTGGACATGGCATAAACAGCAGCACGAAGCAATGTTCAGAGCAGGTTATCAACATGCTACAGGAACTTATAATAGCAAAATAAGGCATGGCATGAATCTACATAAAGCATAGATCAAAAGTCCCTTACTGACCATAAGCCAAAAAGGATCAGAAAATATGATGGCACCCACGTAAACATAGAAAGTATCGTTAACAGATTTCAGCAAACAAAGCATGGCATTGAAATAATTATGAAGGCACCTTCGCGAGCTCGATGCACTCACTACAGAGCATTACATGATAAACTAAGCATATATCCATCAAGAACACATGTCATAGAAGCTATACATGGCAAGAAACAACATCATAGCATACCCGGATCAACTACAACAACCTCGACCAAATTGAATAACATGAAAACAATCTGCCAGGAAACATTTTGAAGCAAAAGTAGAGCACGAAAATGACATGATAGACTATTCCATAATTGCAACCAGGACCATGGATGGATAGATAAAAACAATTTTTTCAAAACACCCTTACTTAAGTATCTCAAATTATGCATGGATCTCTCTGTAACAACATGTTTACATGGCATCAAAATTGCAGCAGAACAGGAACTAAAATCAGCATTATCACGAAGCCTAGTTTGCATGCTTGTGCTAGTCACCACATTTATCACAAAAATACATGGTAAGCACCTCTGTAAAGAAGACATAGCCTAGTTCAAAACACATTTAGGGACCAAGTCCATAGGATGCACACATCAATCATGGCAAAAATGACAAAAGAGGTCGTGCTGATAAGATTCTAAAACTAAACATATGAAGCCCTCTTCCAACAGAATTTCGGGCACCACGATGAGCTCAAATGTAAATGATGCAATGGAATGAAATGATTTACTCTTCGAGACGAACAAATCGGTATATTACACGCACGAAACGGAGCTACGAGTGCGAAGATGTGATGCGATGAAGATGCAACAAAAATTAAGGTAGTTAAAGACTTAGACAAAAATCAGGGAGGAAGAGGTCAACCGCTGCGGATCTGGATCTGAGCCGGTTCGGACTTCGAGGCTCGCTGGAGTCGAGGACGTGGCCGGAGTAGGACGCGACGACGGCCGAAGTTGGAGGGCCGGGACGGCGGAGGGCGGCGCTGCACCGGCCGGGCGGCGGAGCGTGGAGGAGGCGGACGCGGGACGGCGGCCGGTCACGGGCGGCGCGCGGAGGACGGCGCGGCCGAGGCGGCGGAGGCTGGCGAGATCACGGAGGCGGCGCGCGGGGTGCTAGGCGGCGGGGTGACGGCGATGGGCCTCGGGGGCCCGGGGCGGGCTCCGCGGGCCGGCAGCGATGTGGGCGCGGGCTCGCCCACGTGGCAGTCCCTGATTCGCCGGGGTGCGGCGGCGGACGCGTTCGGCTCCGACCGGACATGTCCGGCGGCGCGGAGAGGGATTCATCTAGGGTTTTGCCTGTGAATTTCGGGGGAGGGATCTATATATAGAGGTAGAGGGAGCTAGGAGTGTCCAAATGGGGTGCGGTTTTCGCCCACACGATCGTGATCCGACGACGAAGAGCATGGAAGTGACTTAGATGGGTTATTGGGCTGTTTTGGAGGGGTGTTGGGCTGCAACTTAAAAGAGGCCTTTGCGGATATGCGGATAACCGTTGGAGTACCAAACGAGCTCCAAATGACCCGAAACTTGACAGGTGGTCTACCGGTGCTATACCAGGGCCACTTGGCAAGGCTCGGTCCATTCCGAGAACGTTTAACACCCACACACGAAAAGAGACAAGAGGGGTGCGCCGGGGCATGTGGGAGTGTCAGATTGTGAAACGGACAACGGGGAAAATGCTCAGATGCATGAAACGACCGCGTATGCAAAATGAAATGCACATGATGACATGATATGATATGCATGACATGAATAAAATGAAAAACAAAAGACAAAACCCAACCAAGGAGGGAATATCATATCACATAGCCGAAAATGGCAAGAGTTGGAGATACAAAGATGGAAAGTTACATCCGGGGTGTTACAGATTTGTCACTCCGTATGACAGAGAGGTATCTCTGGGCCCACTCGGTAATGCATCATCATAATGAGCTCAATGTGACTAAGTAGTTGGTCACGGGATCATGCATTACGAAACGAGTAAAGTGACTTGCCGGTAATGAGATTGAACGAGGTATTGGGATACCGACTATGGAATCTCGGGCAAGTAACGTACCGATTGACAAAGGGAATTGTATACAGGATTGCTTGAATCCTCAACATCGTGGTTCATCCAATGAGATCATCGTGGAACATGTGGGAGCCAACATGGGTATCTAGATCCCGCTGTTGGTTATTGGCCAAAGAGCTGTCTCGGTCATGTCTGCATGATTCCCGAACCCGTAGGGTCTACACAGTTAAGGTTCAATAACACTAGGGTTACAGGGAAGGTTTGTACATGGTTATCGAATGTTTCTCGGAGTCCCGAATGAGATCTCGGACGTCAGGAGGAGTTCCAGAATGGTCCGGAGGTGAAGATTTATATATGGGAAGTCATCATACGGTCACCGGAAGTATTCGGGGGTTTGCCGGTATTGTACCGGGACCACCGAAGGGGTTCTAAGGGTCCACCGGAAGGGTCCACCTGCCCCGGCGGGCCCTATGGGCTGTATGTGGAAGGGAACCAGTCCCTAAGTGGGCTAGGCGCCACCCCCTTAGGGCCCATGCGCCTAGGGTTGGGGAACCCTAAAGGGGCCGCCTCCCTTGGCTTGGGGGGCAAGCCCCCTCCCCTTGGCCACCGCCCCCCTCTAGATCTCATCTAGAGGGGCCAGCCCCCTCCCCCCTTCGCCCTATAAATAGAGGGGAGGAGGGATGGCAGCCGCACCACATCTAAGGTGTAGCCCTCCCCCTCTCCAACACCTCTCCTCCTCCGTTTGAGCTTGGCGAAGCCCTGCCTGAGAACCGCTGCTCCACCACCACCACACCGTCGTGCTACTGCTAGAGTTGTCTTCCTCAACCTCTCCCTCCTCCTTGCTGGATCAAGGCGCAGGAGACGTCATCGGGCTGTACGTGTGTTGAACGTGGAGGTGCCATTGTTCAGCTAAGATCGGAATCGACCGCGATTTGAATCGCTACATGTACGACTCCTCCAACCGCATTCTTATAACACTTCCATTTTGCGATCTTCTAGGGTATGAAGATGCACTCCCCTCTCTCTTGCTGCTAGTCTCTCCATAGATTGATCTTGGTGATGCATAGAATTTTTTTTAATTTGTGCAACGATCCACAGCAGTGGCATCATGAGCTAGGTCTATGCGTAGTTTCTATGCACGAGTAGAACACAAGTTGTCGTGGGCATCGATTTTGTCAATTTACTTGCCATTACTAGTCTTATCTTGATTCGGCGGCATCGTGGGATGAAGCGGCCCGGACTGACCTTACATGTACACTTACGTGAGACAGGTTACACCGACTGACATGCACTAGTTGCATAAGGTGGCTAGCGGGTGTCTGTCTCTCCCACTCAGATTCGATGAAAAGGGTCCTTATGAAGGGTAAATAGCAATTGGCATATCACGTTGTGGTTTTGGCGTAGGTAAGAAATGTTCTTGCTTGAAACCTATTGCAGCCACGTAAAAAACTTGCAACAACAATTAGAGGACGTCTAACTTGTTCGCAGCATATGCCCTATGATGTGATATGGCCAAAAGGATGTGATGAATGATATATATGTGATGTATGAGATTGATCATGTTCTTGTAATAGGAATCACGGCTTGCATGTCGATGAGTATGACAACCGGCAGGAGCCATAGGAGTTGTCTTAATTTATTGTATGACCTGCGTGTCATTGAATAACGCCATGTAATTACTTTACTTTATTGCTAAACCATTAGCCATATAAGTAAAGGTAACAGTTGGCGAGACAACTTCATGAAGACACGATGATGGAGATCATGATGATGGATATCATGGTGTCATGCCGGTGATGATGATAATCATGGCGCCCCGAAGATGGAGATCAAAAGGAGCAAAATGATATTGGCCATATCATGTCACTATTTGATTGCATGTGATGCTTATCATGTTTTTACATCTTATTTTCTTAGAACAACGGTAGCATAAATAAGATGATCCCTCATAAAATTTCAAGAAAGTGTTCCCCCTAACTATGCACCTTTGCGAAAGTTCGGTGTTTCGAAGCACCACGTGATGATCGGGTGCGATAGATTCTAACATTCACATACAACGGGTGTAAGCCATATTTACACATCCAAAACACTTAGGTTGACTTGACGAGCCTGGCACGTACAGACATGGCCTCGGAACATAAGAGACCGAAAGGTCAAACATGAGTCGTATAGTAGATACGATCAACATGAAGATGTTCACAGATGATTACTAGTCCGTCTCACGTGATGATCGGACACGACCTAGTTGACTTGGATCATGTATCACTTAGATGAGTAGAGGGATGTCTATCTGAGTGGGAGTTCATTAAATAATTTGATTAGATGAACTTAATTATCATGAACTTAGTCTAAAATCTTTGCAATATGTCTCATAGATCAAATGTCCCACGCTAATGTTAGCCTCAACTTCAACGCGTTCCTAGAGAAAACCAAGGTGAAAGACGGACTAGGTGAGGATCATCCTCATAGCCACCAAGAAAGCATATGTCCTGGATGCACCGCTAGGTGAAGCACCTGTTTTGCCAGCAACTCAAGACGTAATGAACGCCTGGCAGTCGCGTAGTGATGATTACTCCCTGGTTCAGTGTAGCATGCTTTACAGCTTAGAACCGGGGCTCCAAAAGCGTTTTGAATAGCACAGATCATATGAGATGATCCAAGAGCTGACAATGGTTTTGCAAGCTCATGCCCGGGTCGAGAGATATGAAGTCTCCGACAAGTTCTACAGTTGTGAGATGGAGGAGAATGGTTTTGTCAGCGAGCACATACTCCAAATGTCTGGGTTGCACAACCGCTTGTTTCAGCTGGGAGTTAATATCCCGGATGATGCGGTCGTTGGTAGAATCCTTCAGTCGCTTCCACCTAGCTACAAGAGCTTTGTGATGGATTTCAATACGCAGGGGATGGTGTCGTGGAATTGTCATGTCAGATGTCCTATTGAAAGGACTTAGTCATGGAGCCATCGCAACTAGGAAGCTTGAAGAGGTTAATAGGGACAAGAGACACGAGAGTTTTATGCTAGTTCGGCCCCTTATGATGAAGGTAAAAGCCTACGTCTAGTTGTGATTGGGATTGCTTATATCTCGATAACCAGGGGGCAAATCGCTTGACCTAGCTCTCAAGTTGTTGTTACTTGCCCTGATCCGCCGCCTGGTCATCCCTTTATATACTGAGGTCGACGCCCAGCGGCTCTACAGAGTCCCGGCCGGCTTATAAACAATATCCAGCTCGGTCTCTTAATCTTTCTTGCCTTACAATACAAGTCACACCTATATGGCAGTTTATCACTACGGGCCTTAAGTCGCCTCTGGGCCTTGGGCCCTTACTAAGCCGTCATCTTCAACCTTGAGCTTTGGGCTTCACGAATGATTATAGGTATAACCCGGCCCCTCCTGGCGGGTCATACCTAATAGTTATATCCCCAACATTAGGCCCCAGATTGATTTGAACTGGTTCATGTCAATCTTTGACACTTAAGAAAAGTCTTCTGCTCCTTGCTTATGAAATTTTCTGTAACCCGCCATGATGTCATCCTTCGGATTTGTGGTAACCCGCCATGACGTCACCTGTCATAAATGTATGCTTTGTCCAATATATCTCAACGGATCTCTGTCTTAATGAACATCCAAAAATCGAGGCGCCCTTGTAGCTGGATAAATTTATTTTTTGGCCTCCTCGTTTTTCGTGCCCACTTAACTGGTTTTCTTTATAAATAGATCAGACTAGGTCTCCTTCCATTCTCCATTCACATCTTCTTCCTCTCGCCCCCATCTGCCAATGGAGCTCTGCCGCCATCGCCACTGCACCCTTCGTCCTCATCAAGCTTGGCCGCTGCATCAACCTGATCTTGACCAAAAAATGGCGGCGCTCCTCCTCCACACATCCTCCGCAGTAAGTGTTTCCCTTTTGGTGCCGTAGATCTGCATTATGGTTATCATGTTCTTCTGCACAGGCATAGTTCATCCGAGCTCTTACACTTTTTTCTTGCTACGGCGTCGCCTGATCCAAAAAACCCCATGGATCTGATGCGGTTCATGTTCCGCATTCATTTTGATTAGCAATGGACCTCCTTTCCTTGCAAGAAAATCTCACCATAGCATATGAACTTCTCTACGCCCTGTTTTTAGGTCTAGTAATTTTTCTTTTCTGAACCTTTGTTTGATCCAAAATAACTGCTACAAACTGTGAAACCTGTTTGCCCTACACTTAGGAAAAATCCATACTTTGTTAGACTTGTCAATCATGGCGGCTCTGCTTGCCGGCTTTAAGGAAGTAATGCTCAATTAATAACCTGAAGCTCCCCTGCCATTTTAAACAGTGCTGACGGCTTATAAAACTTATGGCGGCTTAAGTAACCAGGATGTAATTATCCTTATACCATTAGGCCCCTTCATAAGTCGCCATATTGCTATTCACAGTAATACTTTTATCCTGCCCGGCTTAAATTTGAACCGGCCCCTTTTTACTTTGTCTTTTTGGCTTTCAAACAGAATGGAACCCAAGGCACCTACCTCTTGCAACTGGGTGAAATCCATTGTCACCGACAGCACCTTGAATGACTTGGCTATCTATCGAAGAAAGAAGTCATGCCCTATCGTGCTCCTAACCCGTCAGAAGAAATCCCTCAACCCAAAGACAGAGAGGTGGTGGTCTTCACAGATCATATGAACCAGGGATTTACTCCTCCCGGTTCAATGTTTTTCACAGATGTGCTGAAGTTTTTTGACCTTCACCCACAAGACATTGGACCCAATTCCGTGTCTAATATCTGCAACTTCCAAGTGTTCAGCGAAGTTTATCTTGGTGAAGAGCCCAATTTACTGCTTTTTAGAGAACTGTTCTACTTGAACTGCCAGATAGAGTGTGCCAGCGGCCAGAGCTTGGAACTTGGCGGAGTGTCAATTCAGCGCCGCAGAGATGCGATCTTTCCTTATGCTAACCCGCCAAGTGATCCCAAAGATTAGAACATGACATGGTTCTACTGTGAGGATACCTCTCCGGCTGACGAGAATCCTCTGCCCGGCTTTCACACCCTTCGAATTGACACCAATCATCCTCTGCCTGACAAGATTACTGCCGCAAAGCGCAGATCCCTCACTCCTACCCTGGCCAAGATCATGGCTCTGCTAGGGAATGGGTTGATGGGCATTGATCTGGGTCAGGTCTGGCTTTCCTGGCGAGTTATTCAATTGAACCGCCGCACCGTCTTAATGTGCAAATATACCGGCGCCAAGAATGACCCCCTGCGCCATAGCCCTGACGACTTACCTGCTCATGTTGTTGATGACATGACCAAATCTCTCCTCAACGAGAGTCTGGCGGATTGTAGCAAAGTGGGTCTAGCCCCTTTCTGCAAAGATAACCCGACTCCAAAGGTAAACCTCCCATATTAAGTGATTACCTTAATTTCTTTAACGTTTCACCCATACTCATGAATATACTCAATCTCTGCAGGCGGGTGACAAATTTTGGAAAGTGAAATATGATCATGAAGCGGCCAAGAGAGCCAGGAAAGGAAAGAAAGCCGCCAGGAAAGAAGCTGTCAAAAAGAAGGGCAAGAAAGCTACTGCTTCTGACCTGCTTCAGCTAGCGGACTCTTCTGAGTCGGAGGTATCCCTTGACTCCCTTGACTTATTTTTAAATCATCTTATTGACACTGATTATCTGCAGGAGGACACTGGGACAAGCCGTAGCAAGGCTGACGAGGTAACTATCCTTTCCTCCGACTCCGAGCCTTTGCCAAGAAGGAAAACCCGCAGAGTAACCCAGAAAGTAAGATTTTCTCATCCTCTAGCTCATCACGACCCTCAATTTCTTTTGAAGAGGCAAATTCATGAGAGCCAGAGGCAGACCCAGACCAGCAAGGATGCAGAGCTCTCGTCTGGTTTACCAAACACTCCAAGGAAATGCCGAAATGAGGATACCTCTATTTTAACTAAGTTTTACCCCTTGGCGGGTCGTTTTCTTCAACCACTCAATCCTTCTGACTCGGATTATTAGGATACTTCTCCTTCCTACGGCGAGTCATTTTAGTCCAATCTGCCAACTGTCACGACCGGTTTTTCCAATAAAATACTAATTGAGAAACCGATCTTTTTAGTCCAGTATAAGGAAAAATCCTCCTGACTGGTAGACAAAATCTTGATATAGTAACTAGTAGCATTAAATATAATACATGGTCGAGCTGGGGTGCTCAACAATTTATTACAGACACACCAATAATTATACATAATGGCGGATATGGCACAATGGTGTGGTGGCATACTACTGACTCGTAATAAAAGTGGTGGTGGAAATATCATAGTGGAGTAGATAACATGACTCCTAAACTAGCAGCTCATCGAGCGTCGAGGTGAAGCTCGATGAAATTATTCGGGTAGCGGAATCGGATATAATACAGTGACCAAATCCAGCGTCGCACGAGACTGACTGGGACTCCTCTAGGCGTCGGACTCGCTATCGAACTCTTCATCCATGAGATCGCCTTCGTCAGCATCTGGCCAAATCAACAAGCCAGGTGAGTACTTTGAAAGTACCCGCAAGACAGTTCGGGCATAAGATATAACAAATGCATGCATGAATGCGTCATGAGCAATTAGTAATGCACATACAAATGATGAACTTGCATGACATTATTTAGTAATAAGAAAGTCAGACGGTAGTAAAAATAACTGAAAACCGATCGGGTGTCTGAAGCGACGCCACGAAGGGTGAACAAATAAATAAATCATGCCGCAGTCGGGCGTCTAAGCGACACCACATAAAGGGCTTATATTGAAAGTAAAAGACATGCGTGCCACAGTCGGACGTCTGAGCGACATCACAGAAAGGGCTTATATTGAAAGTAAAAGACATGCGTGCCACAGTCGGACGTCTGAGCGACATCACAGAAAGGGCTTATATTGAAAGTAAATAACAATACTGCCACAGTCGGACGTCTGAGCGACATCGCAGAAAGGGCTTATATTGAAAGTAAATAACAATACTGCCACAATCGGACGTCTGAGCGACATCGCAGAAAGGGCTTATATTAAGTAAATAAAAATACTGCCACAGTCGGACGTCTGAGCGACATCGGAGAAAGGGCTTATATTAAAAGTAAATAACCATACTACCATAGTCGGACGTCTGAGCGACATCGCAGAAAGGGCTTATATTAAAAGTAAATAACCATAATGCCACAATCCGACGTCTGAGCGACATCGCAGAAAGGGCTTATGCTAGAAGTAAATAATAACAATGCCGTAGTCGGACGTCTGAGCGACATCGCGGAAAGGGCTTTAACTTTATATTTCATATCTATTAAACTTGCAAGAGTAATACTCATAGGAAAATATTCAACATATGATAATAAACGGGTTAGTCCATCCACAGGAAATAAACATTTAACCGGAATTAACACCCATGTGGTTCTCCGGAATTTCTGTCACCGAGATTGACACTCGACAAGATAAGTTGAACACAGTACTTGGACATGGATAAGATGATTCAAAGGAATTTTTGACTCTGCAGAGTTTGTACTAAAATGTCCACAGCCAACGGATTTCCGTAGTCACGAAGGACTAGTTCCGTTTACGGTATTTCGGAAGAAAACACATCTAACCAGTACACACCCATTCCACCTCACGATGCCAGGAATCACCCTAGACAGCGTTCAAGAAAAACTTTGAGACGGGGAGATCACAATCTCGAATAGCATGGGATCAAATTTATATACGCGCGCTCTAAGGGGTGCCCCCCTCTCGGTCCCAACCGGAAACACCCATGCCCCCTGACCGGATGACTGGCTTTAATCCAGGGCCATGGAACCATCATCACGGCCTCTCGATTTGGTGTGTACCAGGAAAACGGTTTGCAACTTACTAAGCCATATCCCTTGCGGAAAACATGTGGTAGTACAGGAAGGGAAAACGGATGGAAACTGGACTGAATCATTTGACACTGGAGTCAAATAGTCTGGCATAAGACTGGCATGCTACAACACTGCCATCTTACCCATCCTCATGCCATCACATGGCCATGCAAACTCATATCCAACAACTTATGGATTTTCGAAATACACTTGCCTCATCTATGCATGTAATATGACATTCATCAAGATGCTCATAAACATGCCATGAAACTACACAATGCAAACAATGCCAAGACACTCATCATATCAAAAGTTCAAACATGCTAGCCTGGTTCGGAGTAGTCGGAGCCTAGCTCGATGAAGTTCGCGGTTCCGTCACCTCCTTCGGTATCTACGGTATACAGAAATATACGCACTATCGTAAATACCGTGAGGTGCACAAAAGTATTCCAAATATTTTTCAAATAAATCTGATAAAAAACTAGATAAAATTTTAAATAGGACAGAAAAAGAATCAAACAAAAATCCTTCTCTATTTAAAAATTATAAGGGTTTTAATTCAGGACCTTTCTGTAATGAAACAGAAACTTCCCAGGGTGCTAAGCAGAAAAGTCCAGAAAACGATTCGGATTAGAAAGCGTATTTGCCAGAGTATGCTTTCAGAAAAAGGTTCGTTTAAAAAAGAAATGAGAGACTGACAGGTGGGTCCCACCCGTCAGGTTTGAAAATTCAAATGAGGGGACGGAGCTCGTCGGCGCCCGAGAGCTGCGGTGGTTGCCGGCGGCGATCCACAGCGAGGAAGGAGGATCGGGTGGTACCTCCGTGCTCAGTGCGTCACTCCGCGTCGGTGGGTGGTGGTGGTGGTCGCCGGCGAGCACCACGTCAACGGTGGCCCTTGCTCCGGCGGACGGTGGCTCGGGTGGAGTTGGATCGCGCCGGGCAGTGCTGCGGAGGTCAAATTGAAGTGGGGGTTAGACCTCTGGTAGCTTGAGGGGATTGCTGACGGGATTTGGGCGTCGGGGATGGGCTCGCTAGAGTGAATCGAGGTGGTGGCCGAGGTGGAACGGAGCTGCCGGAGTTTGGAGAGGAGACCTCCTCGAGGTCCTCCTAGTGGCCTGGCGGGGTGTTGGTGAGTAGCAGAGGTGGTGTGTGCTCGAGGGCGAGCTCGGGACCCCTTTTTATAAGCGGTCCGAGGTGGTGGCCGTGAACGGAGTTTTCCGACGAAGGTTACGGTGGCGCAGAGCTTGGTCGGGGAGGTTTAGGGAGGTGGGCGTCGTCGTGGAGGTCAACTGGTTCCATTTAGACGCTAAACGAGTTTGGGTTAAGTGCTTTGGGGAGAGATTGACGGAACGGGGTGGCGCGGGCCCGTCGGCGGCAGAAGGCGTGCCCTGTGATTGCCGGGCCACGGCGACGGTGCCGCGGGCGTGCGCTGGCATGCATGAGCCACACGGAGCGCTAGGGAGAGTTGGGCGGCGCTGGATGGCATGGCGAGCTGGCTCAGGCCCTCCCTGGCCGCCACGGGTGGCTTGGCCACCGCAGAAACTGCCAACTCCGGCGAGGCTCGCCGCCACCGACGTCTGCACCCGTCCAAGGGAGCGTGCAGGGTTCTGGCCAGGGAGGAGAGGCCGTGTGCAACGCGCCAGGGCGCACTGTGGGTCCGTGACCGCTTTCTGACGAAAGGAAACGACACTAAACTTCTCTGAATTTCTGAATTTACTGAATGTGCATAGAAACAGTGCTGGCCAGGTGTTCGACAGAATGATTTTGGTATGTGGGAGGTTCTCCTTGAGCCGATCTTTGGTGGGGTGGCCTCTCATTACATCTGGGGGCTGCCTGAATTTTGGTGGAATTTTTGGAGAAGAGAAGATATGAATTTCACCAAATTTGACAAATCTGGTCCAAACTTGCAGAGACTGAAATTTGAAAATTTTGAAAAGAAGAAGAGTGGATCTTGATGGTTCTAGGTTGTGGTTACCAAGGACCATCCAGAGGAGTTGGTTTGACATCAAAACTCAAAGGCATTTAGGTACTTGCTTTGCAAATCACCTAGGCTCAAAATAATGGATAGAAATGTTTTGGGGAAAAAATAATTGAAATAAAATCCAAAAATGAGTTGGACTTGTTGGGACAGAATATATGGATTGCCCCAAAGTGGAAGGAGGGGTTTTGGGAAGATTTTACCATATGAGGCATGGTAAAACCATGGAGTGGTTTCAATGAAAGAGAAGTCCCAAAACTCTAGGGTTTCTTTTAAAAGAAAATAAATCCCAAAAAAATAATTTGAGAAGGGGACAATCAGAAGAAAGGTTTTTAATAACCAAACACCAGGGTTGAAGAAGATACCAAAAATAAAATCCTTGCCAAGGGGGAAAAAGTTTTGAGAGAGAGGTTTTTGGAAGAATTTAAATGGCCTTCTTCAAATCCAACAAGTTTTTGTTGAAAACCAAATAAAATTTTTGGAGTGTCACAACACCTACCCCCTTAGGAAAAATCTCGTCCCCGAGATTTCAGTTGATCCTCAAATAAGTGTGGATGTTCTGCTCGAAGAAAATCCTCTCTTTCCCAAGTGGCTTCACTCTCGGTGTGATTGCTCCACTGAACTCTGAAAAACTTGATGGTTTTCTGTCGGGTCCTTCTTTCAGACTCCTCCAATATTTTTACTGGATGTTCCCGATAGGTGAGCTCTGGTTGCACGTCAATGTTTTCATGGGATACTTGCTTCTCTGTGTTGCTCACACATTTCCTTAATTGCGAGACGTGGAACACGTTGTGGATATCGGATAATTCTCCGGGTAAGTCTAGCTGGTAGGCTACCGTGCCTCTTCGTGCCACTATACAGAATGGTCCGATGAATCTTGGTGCTAGCTTCCCCTTGATCTTGAATCGTTGCAGGCCCCTCATAGGAGATACTCGTAGATACACAAACTCACCGGGTTCGAAACTGATTCCACGATGTTTCTGATCGTAATAACTCTTCTGTCGGCTTTGAGCTGTCTTGAGTCGGTCCCTGATTAGCTTGACCTTTTCCTCGGCTTCTTTGAGCATGTCTGGGCCGAAGATACGGCTGTCTCCGGTCTCTGACCAATTTAGCGGGGTACGACATCTCCGCCCGTACAAGGCTTCAAATGGTGCCATTTGCAGGCTGGCCTGGTAACTGTTGTTGTATGCGAACTCTGCGTATGGCAAGCTTTCTTCCCAACTGGTTCCATAAGTGAGGACACATGCTCTCAGCATGTCTTCTAGAATTTGATTTACGCGTTCAGTTTGTCCGTCAGTCTGGGGATGGTATGCTGTACTGAAAGCTAGTTGAGTTCCCAGAGCCTGTTGCAGGTGATCCCAAAATCTGGAGATGAATTGTGTGCCCCTGTCAGATATTATAGTCTTTGGAACTCCATGTAGCAGACGATACGAGAAAGATAAAGCCTGGCAAGCTTCTGAGTGGTGTGGGTTGTCTTCACGGGGATGAAGTGTGCTACTTTAGTCAGTCTATCAGTGATGACCCATATGGCATCATGTCCGTGTCGTGACCGAGGTAGCCCAACAATAAAATCCATTCCAATCTCGTCCCATTTCCACTCGGGTATCTTATTTGGTTGTAATAGTCCGGCCGGTTTCTGGTGCTCGGCCTTGATGCGTTGACATGAGTCACAACATGCAATAAATGTGGCTATGTCCCTTTTTATACCGTGCCACCAAAATGTTTCCTGAAGATCCTTGTACATTTTTGTTCCTCCAGGATGGATTGAATACGGAGCGGTGTGGCCTTCAGCTAAGATTTGCTGTTTAAGGTCCTCGATATTTGGTACGCAAAGTCTATTTCCGTACCACAATATTCCCTGCTCATCGATAACGAATTCTGAGGCCTTGCCCAAACTCACTTTCCAGTTAATGCCTTCAATGTTGGGGTGCCCATGCTAAGCCTCTTTAACCTTTTCCATCAGGGTAGGTTGTATTTCTAAATTTGACACACTGCCTTCGGTGACCATTATTAAGTTGAGTTTGGCAAACTCCTGCTTAAATTCAGGTCTCAACTTTGGTAGGTTGTCGTTGTTCGGGTTGGGGTTTCGACTTAAAGCATCTGCCACTACATTTGCTTTTCCTGGATGGTAGTGTATGCCAACATCATAATCCTTCACTAGTTCCAACCAGCGTTGTTGCCGTAAATTCAGTTCAGGTTGTGTGAAAATATACTTGAGGCTTTTATGGTCTGTGTATATTTCACAACGATTTCCCAGTAAGAAGTGTCTCCATTCCTTGAGTGCATGTATAACTGCTGCTAACTCCAGGTCATGAGTAGGATAATTTTCCTCATGCTTGCGAAGTTGTCTGGAAACATACGCGACTACCTTGCCTTCTTGCATCAATACACATCCGAGGCCCTTCCGGGATGCGTCACAATACACCTCAAAATTCTTGTGTATGTCTGGCACAATTAATACTGGTGCTGTCGTTAATTTCCTTTTTAGTTCTTGGAAACTTTTCTCGCAAGCTTCCGTCCATTCAAACTTCTTGTCTTTCTTGAGTAGCTTCGTCATTGGCTTTGCTATAGTGGAAAATCCTTCAATAAATCTTCGGTAGTAACCTTCCATTCCCAAGAAACTTCGTATGTTCATTACGCTAGCTGGTGGTTTCCAGCCAAGTACGGCCTTGACTTTTTCTGGGTCCACCGCAATACCTTCTTGGGTCAGTACGTGGCCCAGAAAACCTACCTGCTTTAACCAAAATTCACACTTGCTGAACTTGGCGTACAATTGATGTTTCCTGAGTTTTCCTAATACAATTCGGAGATGTTCAGCATGCTCTTCTGGTGTCTTGGAGTATATCAGAATATCGTCGATGAATACCACAACAAACTTGTCCATAAACTTCATAAATACTTTGTTCATGAGGTGAACAAAATATGCAGGAGCGTTTGTTAGTCCAAATGGCATTACTGTGAACTCATACAGTCCGTATCTGGAGGTGAAGGCTGTCTTGGGGATATCTTCTGTGCGTACTTTTAATTGATGGTATCCCGACCTTAAGTCAATTTTTGAGAATACCTTGGCCTGAGCGAGCTGATCAAACAAATCATTTATCCGTGGCATCGGGTATTTGTTCTTGATTGTGACCATGTTAAGTGCTCGATAGTCGATACACAATCTCAGTGTTCCATCCTTCTTCTTGGCAAATAAAATTGGTGAACCCCAAGGTGAGGAGCTGGCTCGGATATATCCTTTGTCCAGTAATTCTTTTATTTGCTTCTTCAATTCTACCAATTCAGATGGTGCCATTCTGTATGGTTTCTTGTATATGGGGGCGGTTCCGGGTGCTAGCTCAATGCTGAATTCTATCTCTCGGTCTGGTGGCATGCCTGGTAGTTCTTCGGGAAATACGTCTGGAAATTCACACACTACTGGAACCTTGCTTAATTCAGAAATATCCACCTTGTTCAATCTCGGTTGCCGGGATATTTTTCTCTCTTTGGCTGAAACTTTTATTGTCTTCCCATGGTGGTGGGTAAGAATTACGGTCCGGTTGAAGCAGTCAATAAAACCTTTGTTGGTGGTTAACCAATCCATCCCTAAGATGACATCCAGACCTTCATTTTCCAAAACAATAAGGTTGGCGTGAAATTTCAATCCTTCAAACTCAATAATCACACCTTGGCAGTAACTCTGGGTAACTTTCTTAATTCCAGGGGACTTGATGATCATGGATTTTTCCAAGGGAAGCATCGAAAAATTATTTTGCAAAGCAAAACTTTTCGAAATGAATGAGTGAGAAGCTCCAGAATCAAACAAAACCATGGCAGGTATTGTGTTGACAGGGAACGTACCGAGTACGATATCCGGGGCATTATGTGCTTCCTCTCTGGTTACGTGGTTCAGATGACCCTTCCGGTGGTTGTTATTGGGGTTGAAATTGTTACGCTTTGGCGCTGAATTATTGCCACCGTTGCTCGGCTTTGGGGTCGAGTTCCTTGGCTTGGGGCACTGCTTGGCATAATGCCCTTCTTCTCCACAAGCGTAGCAAGTAACGCCTGGGCGATATGTGAACTCCTTGTCCCTTGCATGGAAATTCTTGACTGGGCGTGAGACGTTTGTCGTGGGTTTGTGTGTCCCACCTTTCTGGAAATCCGTCTTGCTTCGGTGGTTGCGAGCAAGATTAGTCTGGTCCCTTTTTCGCTTGCGGAAATCCTCCAAGCTGCGTCTCTCATTTTCCAAGGTAATGGCCTTATCCACCAGCGTTTTAAAATCTGTGAAGGTGTGCACAACCAGCTGGCATTTGAGCGCGGGTGCCAGACCGTCTAGGAATTTTTCCATCTTCTTGCTTTCAGTCATACGCTCTTCGTTGGCGTAGCGAGACAATAGAGTAAACTGACTGTTGTATTCTGACACCGTCATGGTCCTCTGTTTGAGGTCATCAAATTCTCTCTTCTTGATCTTCATAAGACTTTTAGGAATATGCGCCCCACGAAAACCTTCCTTGAACTCCTCCCAGGTTATATTATTTTCGTTGGGGTGCATGTGTAGGAAATTTTCCCACCACGATGCAGCTGCGCCAGTGAGATAGTGTGGTGCATATAGCACTTTCTCAAGATCTGAACACTGTGCAATAATTAATTTTCTTTCCATGTCTCAAAGCCAGTCCTCGGCCTCAAGAGGTTTGTCAGTATGAGAAAATGTTTAGGGACGCGTCTTCTGTAGCTCAGATAACTTGGATTGCTGCTGATACTGTCCACGGTGATTTCCCATATTGATGACTTGGTTCATCATTTCCTGATGTTGTTGCTGACTTTGCTCATAAAGACGGCACATTTGGGAAAGTGCTGTTTCACTGTCCTGTTGACTTGACTGCCCCTGTGTGAAATTGTTGCTTGGTTGTGTGCCATAATTTTCCTCTGGCGGAGTTGGCATGGAGCGCGTCCAAGGACGAGACATTTTTCACTCTGGGGATATATTTTGTAAAACTCATAAGAAAGGGAAAAGAGTCGCAAAATTTCAATAAATGCATAAATACTGGGAAAATTTTAAATGTTCCAGGATTTTTAAAAGAAGAATCGATTGCGCACGGAGAAGGACTGCTCATTACATATCTTACACGCGGGCGGTAATTATACAATACATCACTCAGGATATGCGTACATATTCCTGACATGTTATTTAGGCTAGTGCACTTCTCCAGTTCCTACATGATGCGCAAACAAGCTACTTCTCACAGCCTATGTACATATGAACATATCGTACAGAGCGGTACATCGCATGACGGCTAAGCGTACTCAGTCGAAGATGGTGAGGATCTCCTTTGCCCTGCCGAGGGTGAGGCGCAGTGAGGCTGGGGACTCAACCTCCTCCTCGCTAATAGGCTTCAGACATGAAGCGCTGTGCTGAGTAGTTGGAGCGGGTGCCATATGCGGAGCAACACGAACAGGTGTGGGCGCAATGGGTGGTGCAGAGTGGACTGGAGTGGGCGCAACGACTTGGTTGAATTCCTCGGTGGAAGGCAGGCGACGAGCAGTAGCGAGAGTGGTAGGTGCATAAGATGCTGAGGACGAGACGAAAGTCAGTGGCGGTGCGGCATGCAGGAGCTCCCTCCTGTTAGCGGCACAGCCATGGACTGAGTCCATGCAGGTAGCCACGAAGTCATCCACCACGCTGTCGAAGGCTGCCTCCAGAGCCCGAAGATACTCGATAAGCATCTCAAAAGCCTCGTCTCGTTCTCCTCTGGGGCAAGAGAACGCGTAGTGACAGGCGTATGGCACATGGCATGGAAGGTAGCGGTAACGACGAGTCTTCATCGAAGGAAGAACATCCCTGAGACGAGCTATCGCCTCATGGGCTGCCATCTGAATAGCATGCTTCTCCGTAGGCATGGCTCTTCCCAAGAACCAGAAGCGGCGTAATTCAACACGCCGTCCCTTGAATTGCACCGCGGCCTGGTGCATTGTCAGACAGTCGTTGACTTTGTGCTGATAGAGTGTGAAGACTGGGTGCATAGATGGCTCCATCGCGACCTGGACGATGAAGGAGAGAAGCTTGACGAACCCATCAGGCACGTTGGTGAACATCTAAGACTCGCAGTTGTTGTCAGCCATCTACAAAAGTAGGCAAAAATTCTGAGTGGTCAGATCATAAATTTATGCTGACTGTCAGAAAATGACTACATTTGCTAAAATAAGAATTAGCTCTATCATGCTAATAACCGATTAGCGGTCGCACCTAGTGGCTTCCTATAGTCAGCCTGGCTCTGGTACCAAGCTTGTCACGACCGGTTTTTCCAATAAAATACTTATTGAGAAACCGATCTTTTTAGTCTAGTGTGAGGAAAAATCCTCCTGACTAGTAGACAAAATCTTGATACAGTAAGCCAGTAGCATTAAATATAATACATGGTCGAGCTGGGGTGCTCATCAATTTATTACAGACACACCAATAATTATACATAATGGCGGATATGGCACAATGGTGTGGTGGCATACTACTGACTCGTAATAAAAGTGGTGGTGGAAATATCATAGTGGAGTAGATAACATGACTCCTAAACTGGCAGCTCATCGAGCGTCGAGGTGAAGCTCGATGAAATTATTTGGGTAGCGGAAGCGGATATAATACAGTGACCAAATCCAGGGTCGCACGAAACTGACTGGGACTCCTCTAGGCGTCGGGCTCGCTATCAAACTCTTCATCCATGAGATCGCCTTCGTCAGCATCTGGCCAAATCAACAAGCTAGGTGAGTACTTTGAAAGTACTCGCAAGATAGTTCGGACATAAGATATAACAAATGCATGCATGAATGCGTCATGAGCAATTAGTAATGCACATACAAATGATGAACTTGCATGACATTATTTAGTAATAAGAAAGTCAGACGGTAGTAAAAATAACTGAAAACCGATCGGGTGTCTGAAGCGAAGCCACGAAGGGTGAACAAATAAATAAATCATGCCGCAGTCGGGCGTCTAAGCGACACCACATAAAGGGCTTATATTGAAAGTAAAAGACATGCGTGCCACAGTGGGACGTCTGAGCGACATCACAGAAAGGGCTTATATTGAAAGTAAAAGACATGCGTGCCACAGTCGGACGTCTGAGCGACATCACAGAAAGGGCTTATATTGAAAGTAAAAGACATGCGTGCCACAGTCGGACGTCTGAGCGACATCATAGAAAGGGCTTATATTGAAAGTAAATAACAATACTGCCACAGTCGGACGTCTGAGTGACATCGCAGAAAGGGCTTATATCAAGTAAATAAAAATACTGCCACAGTCAGACATCTGAGCGACATCGCAGAAAGGGCTTATATTAAAAGTAAATAACCATACTGCCACAGTCGGATGTCTCAGCGACATCGCAAAAAGGGCTTATATTAAAAGTAAATAACCATACTGCCACAGTCGGACGTCTGAGCGACATCGCAGAAAGGGCTTATATTAAAAGCAAATAACCATACTGTTACAGTCGGACGTCTGAGCGACATCGCAGAAAGGGCTTATACTGGAAGTAAATAATAACAATGCCACAGTCGGATGTCTGAGCAACATCGTGGAAAGGGCTTTAACTTTATATTTCATATCTGTTAAACTTGCAAGAGTAATACTCATAGGAAAATATTCAACATATGATAATAAACGGGTTAGTCCATCCGCAGGAAATAAACATTTAACCGGAATTAACACCCATGTGGTTCTCCGGAATTTCTGTCACCGAGATTGACACTCGACAAGATAAGTTGAACATAGTACTTGGACATGGATAAGATGATTCAAAGGAATTTTTGACTTTGCAGAGTTTGTACTAAAATGATCACAGCCAACGGATTTCCGTAGTCACTAAGGACTAGTTCCGTTCATGGTATTTCGGAAGAAAACACATCCAACCAGTACACACCCATTCCACCTCACGATGCCAGGAATCACCCTAGACAGCGTTCAAGAAAAACTTTGAGACGGGGAGATCACAATCTTGAATAGCATGGGATCAAATTTATATTCGGGCGCTCTAAGGGGTGCCCCCCTCGGTCCCAACCGGAAACACCCATGCCCCCTGACCGGATGACTGGCTTTAATCCAGGGCCATGGAACCATCATCACGGCCTCTCGATTTGGTGTGTACCAGGAAAAACGGTTTGCAACTTACTAAGCCATATCCCTTCCGGAAAACATGTGGTAGTACAGGAAGGGAAAATGGATGGAAACTGGACTGAATCATTTGACACTGGAGTCAAATAGTCTGGCATAAGACTGGCATGCTACAACACTGCCATCTTACCCATCCTCATGCCATCACATGGCCATGCAAACTCATATCCAACAACTTATGGATTTTCGAAACTCACTTGCCTCATCAATGCATGTAATATGACATTCATCAAGATGCTCATAAACATGCCATGAAACTACACAATGCAAACAATGCCAAGACACTCATCATACCAAAAGTTCAAACATGCTTGCCTGGTCCGGAGTAGTCGTAGCCTAGCTCGGTGAAGTTCGCGGTTCCGTCACCTCCCTCGGTATCTATGGTATACAGAAATATACACACTATCATAAATACCGTGAGGTGCACAAAAGTATTCCCAATATTTTTCAAATAAATCTGTTAAAAAACTAGATAAAATTTTAAAGAGGACAGAAAAAGAATCAAACAAAAATCCTTCTTTGTTTAAAAGTTATAAGGGTTTTAATTCAGGGACCTTTCTGTAATGAAACAGAAACTTCCCAGGGTGCTAAGCAAAAAAGTCCAGAAAACGATTCGGATTAGAAAGCGTATTTGCCAGAGTACGCTTTCGGAAAAAGGTTCATTTAAAAAAGTAACGAGAGACTGACAGGCGGGTCCCACCCGTCAGGTTTGAAAATTCGAACGAGGGGACGGAGCTCGTCGGCGCCCGAGAGCTGCGGTGGTCGCCGACGACAATCCACGGCGAGGCAGGAGGATCGGGTGGTACCTCCATGCTCAGTGCGTCACTCCGCATCGGTGGGTGGTGGTGCTGGTCGCCGGCGAGCACCACGTCGATGGCGGCCCTTGCTCCGGCGGACGGCAGCTCGGGTGGAGTTGGATCGTGCCGGGGAGTGCTGCGGAGGTCAAATTGAAGTGGGGGTTAGACCTCTGGTAGCTTGAGGGGATTGCTGACGGGATTTGGGCGTCGGGGATGAGCTCACCGGAGTCAATCGAGGTGGTCGCCAACACGGAACGGAGCGGCCGGAGTTTGGAGAGGAGACGTCCTCGAGGTCCTCCTAGTGGCCTGGCGGGGTGTTGGTGAGTAGCAAAGGTGGTGTGTGCTCGAGGGCGAGCTCGGGACCCCTTTTTATAGGTGGTCCGAGGCGGTGGCCGTGAATGGAGTTTTCTGGCGAAGGTTACGGCGGCGCAGAGCTTGGTCGGGGAGGTTTAGGGAGTTGGGCGTCGTCGTGGAGGTCCACTGGTTCCATTTAGACGCGAAACGAGTTCGGGTTAAGTGCTTTGGGGAGAGATTGACGAAACGGGGTGGCGCGGGCCCGTTGGTGGCAGAGGGCGTGCCCTGTGCTTGCCGGGCCATGGTGACGGTGCCGCGGGCATGCGCTGGCATGCATGAGCCACGCGGAGCGCTAGGGAGAGTTGGGCGGCGCTGGATGGCGTGGCGAGCTGGCTCAGGCCCTCGCTGGCCGCCACGGGTGGCTTGGCCACCGCAGAAACTGCCAACTCCGGTGAGGCTCGCCGCCACCGATGTCTGCACCCATCCAAGGGTGCGTGCAGGGTTCTAGCCAGGGAGGAGAGGTCGTGCGCAACGCGCCAGGGCGCACTGTGGGTCTGTGACTGTTTTCTGACGAAAGGAGACGACACTGAACTTCTCTGAATTTCTAAATTTACTGAATGTGCATAGAAACAGTGCTGGCCAGGTGTTCAACAAAATGACTTTGGTATGTGGGATGTTCTCCTTGAGCTGATCTTTGGTGGGGTGGCCTCTCATTGCATCTGGGGGCTGCCTGAATTTTGGTGGAATTTTTGGAGAAGAGAAGATATGAATTTCACCAAATTTGACAAATCTGGCCCAAACTTGCAGAGACTGAAATTTGAAAATTTTGAAAAGAAGAAGAGTGGATCTTAATGGTTCTAGGTTGTGGTTACCAAGGACCATCCACAGGAGTTGGTTTGAGATCAAAACTCAAAGGCATTTAGGTACTTGCTTTGCAAATCACCTAGGCTCAAAATAATGGATAGAAATGTTTTGGGGAAAAATAACTGAAATAAAATCCAAAAATGATTTGGACTTGTTGGGACAGAATATATGGATTTCCCCAAAGTGGAAGGAGGGGTTTTGGGAAGATTTACCACATGAGGCATGGTAAAACCATGGATGGTTTCAGTGTAAGAGAAGCCCCAAAACTCTTAGGGTTTCTTAATAACAGAAAATAAATCCAAAGAAAAAAATGAATTTGAGAAGGGGACACATTAGAAGAAAGGTTTTTAATAACCAAACACCAGGATTGAAGAAGACACCAAAAATAAAATCCTTGCCAAGGGGGAAAAAGTTTTGAGAGAGAGGTTTTTGGAAGAATTTAAATGGCCTTCTTCAAATCCAACAAGTTTTTGCTGAAAACCAAATAAATTTTTTTGGAGTGTCACACCAACCTTCAAGACTGTACCAGGGTATAATAAGCCGCTCACTTTGTAATTATTGTAATCTTCTCACTTATGTACTAATCCATTTATTTGAACGCAACGGTTAAGCCAAGCCCAGCAACAGGGTTAGAAAGAATAAACCAGCTGAAGAGCGAGTTGCAACTGAGACGACTCTTGAAACAACCGTGCCGGACTTAAGCACTCATCAACCGCCGGCTGACCCAACGCAAGATGTGTCACCTCCTTCCATCGACCTGCCCACTGACCAAGCTGCTAATGACTCTGGAAATCCCAAGCCTCCAAGCCCAACCCGGACAGATGATCCTTCCAATGCTGATATCGAGATCACCACAACCGGCTATGCTGAGCAGGGGAGAACAACTACGCTGGCCAAATGTCCCGCCAAGGAAGAACTTCTGGATCAGCACAGAGTCAAGATGGATGTCACTAATTATGCTCATATGAGCATTGGAGATGTCTTCTCTGGCTATATGAGCCAAGTGCACAACAGCTGGAACCTCGAGATTGACATGGTGAAGCAGATGCATCATAAATTCGAGGTATAACCTGTTCTCTCTTGTTCATTATCCTTTAATGTGTTAGCCCCCAAGTCTGCTCCTTATGATGCTTATGCTGTAGACTTAGAAACAAATTTTAACAACATAAAGAAAGGGAAAAAAAATTCCAGCTTACCATGTAGTCCCCAAGCGGCGGCTTAACCAATATGGTTGAGCCGGTTCTTTATAGAGAAAGTCTTACGGGTCTTTGAACAGCAGTACACATTAGCCCCCAAGTGCCAAGTATTATTGCTTGTAAAATGCTTGGGACTTACTCATATAAATCACCATATGGTGAACCGCCATAGAAAAGAAAAACAATAGGACATTAGCCCCCAAGTCCCAAGTGTTATTGCTGGCAAAATGCTTGGGACTTTAATACTGTATAAACAACGTACTTGATTTGAATTTTTCACTTGTATATGCTACCACGAGTCAACTCGAGTCTGAGGTAACCAATCTGAAGAGCCGCCTTGAATTCCAAGAGTCGGAACTTGAAAAGGCCAACATCAAATTCAAATTTAGTGTTTCTGAACACGAGAAACTGAAGAAAGAACTTGAAACTGAGAAGAAAGCCTGGGCGGATGAAAAGACCGCACTGATAAGCTGAGCTAAAAAAGCAGAAACGGCTCTGGAAGAAGTCACTGGTGAATTGTCCGGGTTAAAGCATCATATTTCTCAAATGGTCTCAGCCACCTTTGGTAAGTCGCCTTGCCATGGTGTAAGTATCTAAATCGTGTAATAGATCTTACGCCTAGAATTAACTCTCCTGATTATGTTTACACAGGCCCCAGAAGCTCAAATTTGTATCAAAACATGCGGACTAAAACTGAAGGCAGTATACACCTTGGTAGAACAATTTTACACCGGGTCACAACATGCAATTGCTTCGGTGGCCCTATCCAATGAGATGCCAACCCTCCTAGCACAGGTCTTGATGAAGCTTTCGGTTCTTCCGCAATGGATCAATGAACTGAGCGGTCAGCTGCAAGAGCCGGAGCGATAAATGCTCTAAGCCGGGCTAAAGCCTAGTTACCTGAACTAGACCCGGCAGATATCGCCGTTGGTTACCCAAGCCTGAAGGAAGATGGTACGCCGTTTGAGGACACGGATTTTCTCACCTGTGTCAAGGAGATACGCCCCGTGGCGACTCTGATAGCAACTGAAGTGGACCTTACTAAGTACCAGGTGGGTTATGATGAAGAGAACCGGAGAATTCCAGCACCTCAATACGACATGATCAGTCTGATTCCCCTACTTCGTAAGCATAGCTTTGCTCTTGAAGTTGACCCGACCGGTCTTGTTGATGACGAAGCTGAATTTGAAGCCTGGAACAACATTGACTTGTGATCATCAACTTTCCAGGAAAAGGAGCAAATTGCAGGCACGGAGAGGGCTAACCCAGACACTTCCGGCCAATCCTGAAGGTGAACCTGTCATGGTGGCTCATGCCTGGGGTGTAAAAAACAATGTGAACTATTTGGACTTAATGAGTCCTGTAATAGGATAGAGATAACTTTGTTGTGGTCGTGCCATCATGCACGTTTTAATGCTTAACGTGTTTAAGCCGCCTTGCTATATCCATCCATGTTACTTGTCACCTGATGTCCGTATGCTTGACCAAATTTACAAAACTGACCTTCAACAGACTGCCAGGCAGGTCAAAAGGTTGTAAAAACAATCATAGATTAGCTTGTTTACAAAAAACACAACTATGATATTATGCTTAAAACTTCGCAACTTGTACCACCGGTTTATATGACCCGGTCAGTAAGGGTAAAAACCCAATCTTTGGATACCCAATTTTTTTTTAAAAAGTACGATGATGCTTATGGATCAGCGACTCATTGGTCGATATTGAACCGGGTTACAGCAATCATACTTAAAAGTTGTAAGCCTTTAGCAAAAATCTCAAGTCAAACAAGGGGGTTTCCAAAGATAACTTAAATCAAAAGAGAAGTAGAAAATGACAAAGCTACTGATTCGAATACGATCAGTGAACCATTCCAAAGGGGTTTAAGCTAGGATTCGAATACGATCATGTAGCCCCCAATGGCTTTGGCATTGTGCCGATCAAGAGGGTATCGACATCTGTGTTCTCTTTGGTTCGAATACGACCTATGTTTGAACAGCAAGCCCCCTAATGATCTTGAGAGTTTTTTAACGACTCTAATTCGAATATGATCAAAGTCGGTTCCCAAAGGGGTTAAGCTATGATTCGAATACGATCAAGAAGCCCCAAAGTGAGCTTGGAAGTGTGCCAATCAAAAGGGTATCGACAGCTATGTTCTCTCTGGTTCGAATATGACCCATGTTTGAACAGGAAGCCCCCTAGTGATCATGATTTTTTAATGGCTAGATTCGAATACGATCATAAGCCGGATCAAAACGGCTAAGGCGGATCAAATGTGATCAGCCCCGAAGTGATCATGTGAGAGAATAATGACATGATAATGACAAATTTACCTTGTGAAGAGGAAAAAAGGACAGAGGTACTGCTTTATTATTTATCATAATATATACATTGGCAAAATATATACATCAGTGGAGCCTATGGCTCAAGTGTAGTAGAAACGAAGATGAGCAATATTCGACGGCCTCCGGGTCACTTCCTCCGACTTATGTGAGTCTTTGTGCTCTCGAACGTCAATAAGGTAATATGACCCGTTGTTCAAGTTCTTGCTGACCACAAATGACCCTTCCCAAGGTGGGGATAACTTGTGAGTATCAGTTTGGTCCTGGATGAGCCAGAGCACTAAATCACCTTCCTGAAAGGATCTGGATTTAACTCGGCGGCTGTGATAGCGGTGCAAGTCCTGTTGGAAAATCGCCGAACGAGCTGCTGCCAAGTCCCGCTGTTCATCTAACAGGTCAAGAGCATCTTGGCATGCATGTTCATTATCTGCCTCCACATAAGCCGCCACACGAGGTGAATCATGACGGATATCACTAGGGAGAACCGCCTCAGCTCCGTAGACCATGAAGAAAGGCGTATAACATGTAGATCTGTTAGGAGTAGTGTTGATGCTCCATAACACAAAGGGTAACTCCTCAACCCAAACAACCCGGCGTCCGCTGCAGGGGACCAAAAGCTGGGGCTTGATACCTTTCAAGATCTCCTGATTGGCTCTCTCGACTTGACCATTGGACTGAGGGTGAGCCACTGATGAAACATCAAGCCGGATATGCTCACGTTGACAGAATTCCTCCATGGCGCCTTTAGATAGATTAGTGCCATTGTCAGTTATAATGTTGTGTGGAAAGCCAAAGCGAAATATCACCTTCTTCATGAATTGAACTGCCGTAGCTGCATCACACTTACTGACCGGCTCTGCCTCGACCCACTTTGTGAATTTATCAACCACCACCAAGAGGTGAGTCTTTTTATCTTTGGACCTTTTGAAAGGTCCAACCATGTCAAGCCCCCAGACTGCGAATGACCAAGTAATTGGAATCATCCTCAATTCTTGAGCCGGCACATGAGCCCATCTTGAGAACTTCTGACAACCGTCACATTTACTGACTAGATCCTCCGCATCAGCATGAGCCATCAACTAATAAAATCCATGACGAAAAGCCTTAGCCATGAGGGACTTTGACCCGGCGTGGTGACCGCAATCTCCTTCATGAATCTCATAGAGAACTTCTTGGCCTTCTTTAGGAGAGACGCAACGTTGAAACGCCCCTGTAACACTGCAATGATGCAACTCGCCGTTGACAATCGTCATGGACTTAGACCGCCAGGTTATCTGCCTGGCCAAGGTTTCATCCTCAGGAAACTCATCCCATGTCATATAAGCCAGGTATGGCACCATCCAATCTGGAATGGCATGAAGAGCCGCCACCAACCGTGCTTCTGTGTCAGGAATAACCAAATCTTCCCCTGTAGGTAGCTTGACATAAGGGTTATGTAAAATATCCAAGAAAGTATTAGGCGGCACCGGTTTACACTGAGACCCCAGCCGGCTTAAGGCGCCAGCCGCCTTGTTCTTTCTACGGTCAATGTGCTCCAACTGATAGCCCTTGAAGTGTCCCGCAATTGCATCAACCTCACGATGCTAAGACGCCATGAGAGCATCCTTTGAATCCCACTTGCCTGATACCTGTTGATCCACTAGATCTGAGTCGCCGAAGCACCTTACCCGGCTTAAGTTCATCTCTTTAGCTATCCGAAGACCATGGAGCAGGGCTTCATACTCAGCTGCATTGTTAGTACAAGGAAACATCAACTGGAGCACATAACAAAATTTATCACCTCGAGGGGAAGCCAAAATAACTCCAACCCCCGAGCCCTCCAATTGCCTAGACCCGTCAAAATGAATTGTCCAATATGTAGTGTCCGGCTTTTCCTCAGGCATCTGCAGCTCTGTCCAATCGTTGATGAAGTCCACCAGCGCTTGAGATTTGATAGCTATGTGTGGCACATATTTTAAACCATGAGGCCCGAGCTCAATGGCCCATTTGGCGATTCGCCCTGTGGGCTCTCTGTTCTGAATGATATCCCCCAAAGGGGCAAAACTAACCACAGTGATGGGGTGGCCCAAGAAATGTTGCTTAAGCTTCCGGCTTGCCATGAACACCCCATAGATAAGCTTCTGCCAATGCGGATATTGCTGCTTGGACACAATCAATACCTCACCGATGTAGTAAACCGGCCATTGGACCGGGTGCTCCTTGCTAGCCTCCTTGCGTTCCACCATGATGGCCACGCTGACAGCACACGTGTTAGCAGCCATGTACAGTAAAAAAGGGTTCCTTGTCAATGGGAGTAGCAAGAACCGGTGGCTCAGCCAACTGCCTCTTCAGATCTTCCAAATCAGCGTTGGCAGCATCAATCCAAGTAAAGCTATCCGTCCTCTTCATCATCTGATACAGCGGTATAGCCTTCTCCCCTAACCGGCTTAAAGCGGTGATACGACTCGCCAAACGTTGAACGTCATTGATACATGCTCGTTTAGCCAGAGAAGTGACGACCTTGATCTTCTTCGGGTTAGCCTCGATACCCCTGTTAGAAACCAGAAAGCCCAAAAGCTTGCCTGCAGGCACACCAAAAACACACTTGGTCGGGTTAAGCATCATCTTGTAAACCCCAAGATTGTCAAAGGTTTACTTGAGATCATCAATCAAGGTCTCCTTTTCTCTGGATTTAACCACTATGTCATCCACATAAGCATGAACATTGCGCCCAATTTGATTATGAAGACAATTCTGCACACATCGCTGGTAAGTCGCCTGGGCACTCTTGAGCCCAAAAGGCATTGAAACATAGCAGAAGGATCCAAATGGAGTAATGAATGCCGTCTTCTCCTGGTCCTTAACCGCCATCTTGATCTGATGATAACCTGAGTAAGCATCCAAAAAACTCAAACACTCACAACCCGCCGTAGCATCAATGATCTGATCAATACGAGGGAGAGCAAAAGGATCAGCTGGACAAGCCTTGTTTAAGTCCATGTAATCCACACACATACGCCAAGTGCCATTTTTCTTAAGAACAAGCACCGGGTTAGGCAGCCACTCTGGATGAAACACCTCAATGATGAACCAGCTGCCAAGAGCCGGGGTACTTCCTCACCAATAGCTTTCTGTCTCTCCTCATTAAACTGCCGAAGAAACTGCTTGACTGGTTTAAACTTCGGATCAATATTAAGAGTGTGCTCAGAGAGTTCTCTCGGTACACCTGGCATGTCAGATGGTTTCCATGCAAAAATGTCCTGATTCTCATGGATGAACTCGATGAGCGCGCTTTCCTATTTGGGATCCAAATTAGCACTGATGCTGAACTGCTTGAATGAGTCGCCTGGAACAAAATTGACAAGCTTAGTCTCATCGGCCGACTTAAACTTCATGACCTCGATGAACTTTTTTAAGGATGTCATGTCCGCCGGGTCAACATTGTCCTTGTAGAATTTTAACTCTTCCGTCGCGCAGACCGACTCAGCATAAGCCGCGTCGCCCTCTTCACACTCCAAGGACACCTTGCGGCTCCCGTGCACCGTGATGGTTCCCTTATGACCCGGCATCTTGAGCTGCAAGTACACATAACATGGTCGTGCCATGAATTTAGCGTAAGCCGGCCGTCCAAACAGAGCATGATACGGGCTTTTGATCTGGACTACTTCAAACGTCAATTTCTCGGCTCTGGAGTCATATTCATCCCCAAAGGCAACCTCCAATTCGATCTTTCCGACCGGATACGCCAACTTACCGGGTACAACTCCATAGAAAACAGTGTTGGACTGCTTAAGGTTCTAAACAGTTAGCCCCATGCGACGGAAGGTCTCATAATAGAGGATATTGATGCTACCGCTTCCATCCATGAGCACCTTGCTGAATTTGTATCCACCCACTTGAGGGGCCACCACCAGGGCTAAGTGACACAGATTATCAACTCAGGGAGGGTGATCCTCTCTACTCCATACGATAGGCTGCTCAGACCACCTCAAATAATGAGGAATCGCCGGCTCAACCGCATTCACGACCCTCTTATGAAGCTTCTGGTCTCGTTTACATAAACTGGTAGTAAACACATGGTATTCCCCACTATTCAGCTACTTTGGATTGCTATGGTATCCACCTTGCTGCTGCTGCTGACTGCCCTGGCCAGATTGTTGGTTATACCCACCCTGGTTTCCTTGAGAATTCTGAAAACTGGGATTTGACCCGCCACTCGAGCCATGAAAACCGCCGTTACCTGAGCTGCCCTGGCCATTTTTACCGTCAAACAAGTTGGAAATTTTGAATGCCTTCATGATCATCCAGTCCTTCCACAAATGTGTAGCCGGCTTCTCCTTAGTACCTTGTCTCGGACAAGGTTCATTCAACAATTGCTCAAGTGTGGGACCTGACCCGCCGGATCGGGGAGGTGGCCTCCCCTTGCGCTGCTGGTTATTACCCTGTGCACTGGTGTTAGCCATGAAATCCAAACTACCATCAGCCTTATATTTATTACCTCCTTGATTTGCCGGGTTGTGTTGAGGGCCCTTGCCGTTGCCATTCCTCTTACCCTTCCCTGCCTTTTCATCATCAGACTCGGGATCCTTGGTACTATCAGAATCAGCGTACTTGACCGGAGCCGCCATCAGCGTGCCCATATCATTACACTCACGTTTGAGCCGCCCCAGCTTTTGTTTCAAAGGCAAGAAACGGCAATTTTTCTCCAACATTAAGACTACAAAGCCGGCATCCATCTTATCAGATGAATGTATTATGGCTTTAACCCGGCGCACCCAATGGGTGGTAGACTTGCCCTCCTCTTGCTTGCAATTTGTTAGATCCACAATCGACATGGGCTACTTGCACGTGTCTTTGAATTTCTGGAAGAACCGGGCCTTTAACTCCGCCCATGAACTGCTTGAATTAGGTGGCAGGCCCTTCAACCAGGTGCGTGCGGTTCCATCCAACATCATGGTGAAGTTCTTAGCCATTGCCACGTCAATAACCTCCAACAGCTCCATAGCCATCTCGTAGATTTCAATCCATGCCCCGGGCTATAAGTCGGTTGTGTAATTCGGCACCTTCCTAGGCCCCTTAAAATCTTTGGGCCACCGCTCGTTACGTAGAGCCGGCACTAGACATGGGACTCCTCCGGTCCGGGTAGCTACACCTGCCTCAATGGAAGTCGTCGGATAAACCGGATACGGCTGGTAAGCCATCAACTGAGCCGCTTGCTCAGCCGCCTGCTGAACCGCCCGTTCAGCCTCTTGTCATAGTCTCTCTTGATCTACCAAGTTAACGGCCTCATGGCATGCCGAGTTAAGCCGACCTAGCTGGTCACGGCGTCTAACATTGCTTGAAACGGCCGCTGAATCCATGTGCCTACTATAACTCGGGCTTCGGCTTGGACAAGGGGTCGAGTGGATCATGTCTCGGCTGTATGAATACGCCTCCTGCTGTGCCAAGGCCGTATGAAGAAGTTCTCTGACCCGGCGGGTTTCAACCGCCGCCGGAGAGTCGTCATCAATCGGGAGAGCCGCCAATCGTATTGCTGTCGCTACATGTTCTCCAATGGTTTAGAATAATGACCCGGGGGTGTTGGTACATACTGCGGTGGCGCCATGTTCACACAGGGAGGTCCCATCACTGGTGGCTGAAACGGCGCACCGCCCCCGGGTGTCGCAACATGGTCCATTCCTGTGCGTGGTGGGAGCCATGGGGGGTTGCCTGTCCGCGGGGTAAGCCACGGCGGGTTACTGGGCCCTGCTCCTGGCGTGTTAAAAAGATTCTGAGGATCATAAGCCGGGGGAAGCCGAGACTGATTCTTCTGATGCCTTCTCCTCATGACCTCATTAGCCGCATTCTGGTCTTGCATGAGCCGAAAAGCATGTGCCTGGATCTGCTGAGCCTGAACATCTAGAGCCGCCCGCTCTACAGTTATCCTGACATCTTCTGCTGCCAGGTCTTCCTTAGCTTGTGCCATATCCAATTTTAACTATGCCACCTCTGCATCATGACGAGCTTGATTCTCCGGGTTCACTATGGCGGTTAACAGAGTGGTCAGCTTGTCTGTGAGATCCATTAATACCTGGGCCAGTGAACGTACAGGGCCTCCCGCCCTGGCTGCTGCTGACCCAGAGGTTACAGCTGCTGCAGTTGAGTCTTGGATGGGTTGTGTGCCAGCCATGAAGATCCCGACCCTGCTTGGCGGCTCAAGGCAATCCGAAATATTGTTGCCATCGGAGCAGCCTCCAAGCCTGCCATCCTTTAGTTGGTACAACGAATCCGTCTAACCTATGGACGACTCACCATCGGAGAAGAGGGCCGTTGTCGGCGTTCTGGGAACGGTGGTCCCCAGACTTGCCTGCCTGCGGCCCGCGGCATGGCTCAAAGGGGGCCCAGCACAGCCCATCTTCATCAACACAAGCTCAAGACCCTCGCAAGGGGCCAAGCCTCGCGGGGCGGACAACAAGGAGCTTCCTCAGGCACGGCCTCATCAGGCTGGCTCACGAGGAGGCGGAGAGTTCAAGGCGGGTACCTCGCGAGGACCTCATGACGCAAGCCATGACGACCAAGGGCGCCAGTCGGGCGCCAGCCCGCGCAGTGTCCTCCTTTCCTCTTTGGTGCAAAGGGAGCAAGCGCAGGCGATAGCATCAAGCAAAGGCATCCATTTCGGTGCAAAAAGACCAAGACCAGTCCAACGGCAGGATGGAGGTCACCGTGGAGCCCAAGCCGGCGTCACCACCAGAGCCTTTGACAGGCGAGGACCAACTTTAGTCAGGATAAGTGTACCCTTGTTCCCCTTCAAAATGGCCAATTGTTAGCGCCCTTCCCGCTCAATATTTGGGAAGAGGCCCAGGGCCTTTGCCTATAAATAGGACTAGCCACCCCCAGGGTAGAGGCATCTGAAAGAGAGAAATGAAGCCACTAGCAGATAGAGCGATTGAGCTCCTCCTAGCAGTTCGTCGCACCAGCCAAGAACAGACCCTCGCGAGGCTGTTCTTCCTTGTATTGTTCATCATCAGCCCAAGAGGCAATCCACCACACCACACACTGGAGTAGGGTATTACACCACAATGGTGGCCAGAACCAGTATAAACCCTGTGTCCCTTGTGTTGATCTTTTCGTAGTTTAGATCCTAGCGATTCGGTGAGGAGCAGGTAGGCAGAGGGCGTAATCTCCGCATGCACCCCAGTGTTCGAACCTCAAGGGTCTGCCGGAACCCGAAATCCGACATTTGGCGCGCCAGGTAGGGGTGCACTGGAATTCTTCTTCCGTTGCCCTGCTCTTCTCTGACCGACGCATCCATGTCTGACACTCGTCGGGCCGCTCTCGCCGCTCGAGTCGCCCAGACGGCTCCCGCCGGCGGGCACCCTCGTCCTTCCTCGTCGCCTGCCGTCAACACCGCCACCGGCTCGGCGGGGAACGGGCAGCGAGTGTCGCCCCTGCATCCCTCCGTGGCCTCTTGGGAAAAGCCGAACGACCTTTTCCTCGCCCACCATGCCGCGCCGGCCTCCCCGGTCGTCGCGGCCCTCCTGGGTGGCTCGCAGGAGCCGCCCTCCAGTCACCATGTCAAGCCGTTCATCCGTCGGGTCAGCGCCGCCTCCACGCGGCAGGGGGCTCCCCAGGACCGGTCGGAGCCACAGGCCCGGCTAGCCTTCAGCTCGGAGGACCACCCCTCCAACTCGGCCTGCCCGGGTGCGCTCCCCATGCTGTGCACCCCCACCATCTGCCAGGTGGCTGTCACCAGGACCCTCATCGACGGTGGCGCGGGCCTCAACGTGCTCTCAGTAGAGACCTTCAACCTCCTCCGCATACCCCGGGAGTGGCTCCAGCCTAGTCGTCCCTTCATGGGCGTCGGGGGCTGGTCTTCCAGCTCCTTGGGACAGATCTGGCTCCTAGTAACTTTCGGCACCTACGACAATTTCCGCACGGAGCTGGTCGATTTTGATATCGCCCTCATCGGCCTCCCCTACAACGCCATCCTCGGCTACCCAGCACTGGCCCAATTCATGGCCGCGACTCACCCGGCGTATAACCTTATGAAGATGCCGGGGAGTAGCGGAGTCCTCACCGTGCCTGGGGACGCCGGGGATGCGCTGCGAGCGCTCAAGCTCGCCTTCAAGATGGCGGCGTCGGCACAGCCCGCCGACGCGGGGGCCCCCGAGCCCAAGGGGGCTGCACCGGCCAAGAAAAAACAGTTGTTCACCCAAGACATGGTGGAGACCAAGCAGATACCCGTCGACGAGGACGGGTCCACTAACGCCACTTTCACCATAGGCGCCCACCTCGAGCCCGAGCAGGAGGAAGCCCTGGTCAAGTTCCTACGTGCAAACAAGAAGGTGTTCGCTTGGGAGCCCGATTAGTTGGTAGGGATCCCACGGGGCGTGATCGAGCACCACCTCAACGTGTGCCCCAACGTGCGCCCCGTGAAGCAGAAAGCAAGGCGGCAGTCAACTGAAAAGCAGGCCTTCATCGTCCAGGAGACCCGCAAGCTAGAAGCCACGGGGGTCATTCGTGAGGTCTGATATCCAGATTGGTTGGCCAACCCTGTGGTTGTGCCGAAGAAGGGAGGGAAGGAGTGCATGTGTGTCGACTTCACCAACCTCAACAAAGCATGCCCACAAGATCCATTCCCGCTCTCGCGCATCGATCAGATCATTGATTCCACCGCTGAGTGTGACCTGTTATGCTTCTTGGATGTCTTCTCCGGGTATCACCAGATCAAGATGGCAGTGGAAGACGTGGAGAAGACGGCCTTCCTGACCCCGTGTGGGGTGTACTGCTATACATGCATGCCCTTCGGACTACGCAACGCGGGGGCAACCTTTCAGCGGCTCATGCACATCACCTTGGGCCCGCAACTCGGGAAGAATGTGGAAGCTTAGATCGACGACATTGTAGTGAAGTCTCGCGAGGCCAATACCCTGATACAGGACCTGGAGGAAACCTTTGCCAACCTCAACGCAGTGAGCCTGTGGCTCAACCCGGAGAAGTGTGTGTTTGGAGTCCCCTCGGGCAAGCTCTTGGGTTTCCTCGTGTCCCACCGAGGCATCGAGGCCAACCCAGAAAATGTCAAGGCGGTCGAGGACATGAGCCCACCAAAGACCCTCAAAGAGATGCAGAAGCTCATTGGGCGCGTGACTGCACTGGGGCGTTTCATCTCCAAGTTAGGAGAGTGAGTGCTGCCTTTCTTCCAGCTGATGAAGAAAAAGGGGCCCTTTGAAAGGACTGAAGAGGCCGACAAGGCATTCCAAGATCTCAAGAGATACCTAACCAGCCCTCCAGTGATGGTGGCCCCACGCCCTCAAGAGCCCCTAGTACTCTACCTTGCTGCCACTCCCTACTCCGCCAGCGCGACTCTGGTGGCGGTTAGGGAGGAGCGTCGGACCAAGGCCACAGCAGCTACCCGTGCCAAGGCAAAGCAGGACCAAAAAGGACTCGCGGAGATCACTGCCATGACTGAGGAAGATCAGCCACCGCAGGGGAATGCACCGGGAGCGGGAGAGGCCCTTCCCCCAGGCAACCGGCTTCCGAAGGCCCCATCGCCTCAGCAAGCGCCATGGCCTCCAAAGGACACCACTAGCGCCGACGCTCCAAGCCTCGTCGAGCACCTGGTGTACTTCGTCAGCATGGTGTTGTGGGATGCGAGGGCATGGTACCCCATGCCACAGAAGCTCCTCCTCGCGCTGATGGTGGCCTCGCGCAAGCTGCGGCACTACTTCCAGGGTCACCCGATCAAGGTTGTCTCAGTATACCCCTTGGAAAGGGTGCTCAGGAGCCCTAACTCGACCGGAAGGGTCGCCGAGTGGAACATTTAACTACAAGCGTGTCAGCTCGAATTCAGCACGACCAGGGTCATCAAGGGTGCCGCGCTAGCAGATTTCGTGGCTGAATGGACGGAAGCTTCGGACCTCAAAACCGATGAGGACCGATCCCTCTCCCAGGGGAGTGAGGCGCCAGAAGGCTGGGTCATGTACTTCGATGGGGCGTTCTCCAGGCATGGCACTGGGGCTGGGGCAGTGCTCATATCTCCCTCTCAGGACAAGCTGTACTACACCGTGCAGCTCTGCTTCCAGCAGGGTGAAAAGGTCTCCAACAATATAGCGGAATACGAGGGACTGATAGAGGGGTTGAAGGCCTCCGCTGCCCTGGGGGTGAAGCGCCTTACCATCAAGGCTGCGGAATGCCTTTCTCCAACAAGGTATACGAGCCACGAGATGAGCACATGGAGGCCTATCTTGCGGAGGGCCGCAGGATGGAAAAGCAGTTTTGGGGGTTGGAGCTACAGCACGTGCCCCGCGGCACTAACAAAGAGGCCGACGACATCGCCAAACGAGCATCCAGGCGGTTACCTCAGGAGCCTGGCGTCTTCGAGGAGCGGCTCTTCAAGCCCTCTGCCATGCCATCGCTATCAAACGCGGCGCAGCCTCGGGAGGAGCTCCCCCAGCCACCTGCCTCAGGAGACCTGGCTTGTGGCCCAGCCTCAGGAGCGTGCCTACTCCTAACAATGGAGCCTCAGGAGGGGTGTTGGATCACTGAGCTCCGGAGCTACTTAACGCAAGGGATCCTACCGGACAAGGAGGAGGAAGCAGAGTGTGTGGCGCGGCAAGCTACGGCGTACTGCATCAAGGATGGGGAACTCTACCAGAAGCGACCAAATGATGTGTCCCTACGCTGCATCTCCAGGGAGCAAGGGAAAGAGCTGCTGGCGGATATACACGGTGGAGACTGTGGGCACCACTCGTCATCACGAACCCTCGTGGGAAAGGCATTCCGCAGCGGCTTCTATTGGCCTACTGCGCTTCGTGACGCCGTCGAACTGGTAAAGGCTTGCAAAGCCTGTCAATTCCATGCAAAACAGATCCATCAGCCGGCGGGAGGCCTGCAGACCATACCCATCACGTGGCCATTCGCAGTTTGGGGGCTTGATATCCTGGGCCCGTTTCCTTGGGCGCCAGGGGGCTATCGCTACCTCTACGTCGCCGTGGACAAGTTCACCAAGTGGGCCGAAGTGGAAGCCGTCCGCTCCATCCCCGCGGGTTCAGCGGTCAAGTTCATCAAGGGCATCGTGAGCCGGTTCGGGGTGTCGAACCGCATCATCACCGACAACGGTTCACAGTTCACCAGTAACCTCTTCAAAACATACTGTGCTAAGCTTGGAACGCAGATATGCTACACTTCAGTGGCGCACCCCTGAAGCAACGTCCAGGCTGAGCGGGCCAACACAAAGGTCCTGAGGGGCCTCAAGACCAGAACATTCAAGAAGAAGCTCGAAGCCTGCGGCAGAGGCTGGCACGACGAGCTTCAGTCCGTGTTGTGGTCCATCCGCACGATCGCAACCAAGCCGACTGGAGAGACCCCGTTCTTCTTGGTCTGTGGAGCCGAGGCGGTCCTTCCTCACGAGGTCAGACGTTGCTCCGCACGGGTCCTGGCATTCGACGAAGCGCAGCAGGACGCCATGCGGGGGATGGACCTCGTGTTGGGGGAGGAGCGTCGCCGAGAAGCCGCATTACGAGCGACGAGATATCAACAAGCGCTGCAGCGATACCACTGCCGCAACATCCGCCCCAGGACTCTTGAGGTAGGGGACCTCGTGCTCAGGCGGGTTCTCTCCAGGGAGGGACTGCATAAGCTCTCTCCCATGTGGGAGGGCCCGTTCAAGGTTGTTCATGTTTCCAGGCCTGGCTCCGCGCGCTTGGAGACTTAGGAGGGGGTGCCTGTCCAGAACGCGTGGAACATCCAGCTCCTCCAGAGGTTTTACCCCTAAAAAAGGCCGAGAGCCTGTGAAGAAGGCGAATACCTGTGAAGATCATCTTTTTGGAAAAGGCCTAGAGCCGGTGAAGAAGGCGAATGCTTGTGAATATCATCTTTTTGGAAAAGGCCCAGAGCCTGTGAAGAAGGTGAATGCCTGTGAAGATCATCTTTTTGGAAAAGGCCCAGAGCCTGTGAAGAAGGCGAATGCATGTGAAGATCATCTTTTTGGAAAAGGCCTAGAGCCAGTGAAGAAGGCGAATGCATGTGAAGCTCATCTCTTTTGGAAAAGGCCCAGAGCCTGTGAAGAAGGCGAATGCCTGTGAAGCTCATCTTTTTTGGAAAAGGCCCAGAGCCTGTGAAGAAGGCGAACGCCTGTGAAGCTGTCGCGTTTTGGAAAAGGCCCGGAGCCTGTGAAGAGGGCCAACACCCGTGAAGCTTGCCTCCCCGAATAAAGGCCCGGAGCCTGTGAAGAAGGCCAACGCCTGTGAAGCTCGCCGCCCGTGACACTCTCACGTAATAATGAGTTGGGGCTGTACACGCCCCAGAGTCTCAGGGGTGCCGGCCTCAGGCCCTGGGGCTCCCTCCCACGCCCAGTGGCAGCACTTAGCTCTGCGTTGGTGAGAAGACGTCGAAGACTAGACTAGGTGCCGGACGCGGCTTTTTCATTTGCTTTCTGCAGTTGGCAAGTTCATTTCTTATTTGGAGTTTTATCAAAACTATCGCCGCCTTTTGACTTGTGGTTCTCCGACTTTTTCGCTCTCCTGCCTCAATTTCTCTTGTGCAAGGGCTCGTGAGGTGGAAGCCCCGGGAACCCTCGCGAGTGTTTCCTTCCCGATCGCTCAAGGTCTCACGGCCCGGGTCCACTACAGGAGCGCCCCTCCAGTCCATGCCTCACAGGCACCATGACTCGAATACGGGGCCTGGTCGATCGCCCCATGGCTGAGGCTGGGGATTACCTACGCGTGGGCATGCGACAGAAAGGAACAATACCGAAACAGCAGAAACAGTATGATAATTGACGACAATAACCCAAACACGCCCCCACGGGGCCCCACACTGTTGTCTTCTTTTTGCGCAGGAGAAAAGGAAGAAAACAACAAAGCAGGCGAAGCTTGCCCCACGCCACCCCTCGGGGAAGACTCGAGCCGCCTCCGGAGCTCAGGCAGACTCCCTCTCGCGCTTCACCGGGGCGCGACGGCGGGCAGACCCACTGCCGCCCTCCAAGCGGGCGCGACGGCGCGGGGGCTGGCCGCGGCCGCTGCTAGAAGAGTCGCTAACCGAAGAAGATCTGGAGAAGCTTGAGGAGTCTCGGGCGCCGCCAACCACGCGCGCGCTATCCTCTCCATCCTCGCTAGGGCTGGGTCCTCGGCCGCGGTCATCGTCTTCAGGGCAGCACCCTGCACGGCAACCATCTTCCCCAAACACCCTCACATAGAGGGTGGCGTCACCGTCAAACTTGAAGTGTAGAGTGCACCGGCATCTCAGGCCGCGCGCGTGAGCAAACGTCTGCTAGCCGCGGGTCAAGGCCAGGCTCCCGACGACGGAGACCTCCAGCGAAGCCCACGAGGCCCGGCTGCAGCAGCCATCTGCCTAGAGCCAGAGGCCGCCCAAAGCGCCGTCTGGGAGGTCACCAAGGAGGAAGCGAGGGAGCTGAAGCCAGGCATTGGTTGGCTCCGCCGCCCACACAATGAACTCCAGCAGCACCTCTGGGGTATGGAGGCGCGGCCTCGGGGGTCGCACGGCCGGAGCATGCTCCCCGGCCATGGCCAGCCGCTCATCGCCGCGCAAAGAGCCACCTCCGCGACCGCGGGGGGCGCCGCGGAGGCCACAGGATGCTTGCGAGGGCGGCCTCGACTGCGCTTGGGCGGGGGAGAGGTAGACTCGACCTGGCGAGCCTTCCCTTTCTCTGCGGCCGAGAACTTCCTTGGCGGAGCCATGAAGGAGAAGGAGAAGTAAGAGGGGATAGACCGGAAGGGCGCACGCCGTTCCATACTTATAGCCGGCGAAGGCCAACCGTCGACCACCACGATCGCAGGTAATCATGACCCGCTTTGCATGTAGGGACTAGTCACATCCGTGCAGTTGCCGAGGCGCCGTGGGGAAGCGGAGGCGCCCACATCCAATCAACTGGCTCGCGGCACCCAAGGCCGCAGGCTGTTAGGGCCCGCGACACTCCGGACTTGCCCTTTTGCCTCTCTGCTCAGCCAAGTCCAGGCGCGCCGTGGGCCCGGGGGCTACTGTCGGCGTTCTGGGAACGGGGTCCCCAAACTTGCCTGCCTGCGGCCCACGGCGTGGCTCAAAGGGGGCCCAGCACATCCCATCTTCATCAACACAAGATCAAGACCCTCGCAAGGGGCCAAGCCTCGCAGGGCGGACAACAAGGAGCTTCCTCAGGCACGGCGTCATCAGGCTGTCTCATGAGGAGGCGGAGAGTTCAAGGCGGGGTACCTCGCGAGGAGCTCATGACGCAAGCCATGATGACCAAGGGCGCCAGTCGGGCGCTAGCCCGCGCAGTGTCCTCCTTTCCTCTTTGGTTCAAAGGGAGCAAGCGCAGGCGAGAGCATCAAGCAAAGGCATCCATTTCGGTGCAACAAGACCAAGACCAGTCCAACGGCAGGATGGAGGTCACCGTGGAGCCCAAGCCGGCGTCACCACCAGAGCCTTTGACAGGCGAGGACCAACTTTAGTCAGGATAAGTGTACCCGTTGTTCCCCTTCAAAATGGCCAATTGTTGGCGCCCTTCCCTCTCAATATTTGGGAAGAGGCCGAAGGCCTTTGCCTATAAATAGGACTAGCCACCCCCAGGGTAGAGGCATCTGAAAGAGAGAAACGAAGCCACTAGCAGATAGAGCGACTGAGCTCCTCCTAGCAGTTCGTCGCACCAGCCATGTCAGGACCCCGACTCAATGCCACATCGATCTAGCATGTAACAGATCATATCACTTTGCGGCCTCACGCACGGTATTCCCACGGGTGTCGCCTTACCTTTGCCCGGGACCGTTTGCGCCTTTTGGCACACATATATGATAGTGTCGCTAGCATCCATATGATAAGGAGCCCGGGCAGACATGGCTAGTCGTAAACCCAAAGTGGCACAAACTTACAGGGACATGCATCCATGACCCAGCATCGAACACGTCGGTCATCAGCGAGTGAATCCAGGCTGTAGCACTGGGCTAGCAGGACTCCGGTGAACCGGGCTGTAGCGGGCTAACAGGACTCCGGTATTCATCGCGTGACATTTCCCCGAGGGGACAAACACAGGAACGAAGAAGGACACATGCCGGCCAGCCTAAGTGTTCCGGAGCAGTAGCAAGCTACCATGGCTCGGGGAAACACTAGGATACATTTCCCGGTAAGAGAGGCTTACTAAGGACAAACAACTAGATAGTCAGATCCCACACATACCAAGCATTTCAATAACATACACACAATATGCTCGATATGTGCAAATACAACATGGCATCACAACATGACTCTACGACTCAAGTATTTATTCATTAGGCTCCGAGGAGCGAGATATTACAAACATGGGTCTCACGACCCAACATTCAGAGCATACAAGTCAAAGCACAAGCAGAAGCTAACATGCCTGAGTACAGACATCTACAAATGAAAAAGGCTTAGAAGCCTGACTATCTACCAGATCCTGCCGAGGGCACAAGATCGTAGCTGAGGTATCAAGCTAAACGTCGAAGTCCACGTGGAACTACTAGTGAGACGGAAGTCTCTGCAAAACATAAAATAGGCAAACGTGAGTACAAATGTACCCAGCAAGACTTACATCAGAACTAACTACATATGCATCATTATCAACAAAGGGGGTGGTGGAGTTTAACTGCAGCAAGCCAGCTTTGACTCGGTGGCTATCCTGAACTACGACTGCAAGTAACTCTTTTGAGGTGGCGTACACGAGTCCACATATTCACAATATCAATACACCACTATGGATCCGCTCCTGTCTCCCTACAAGAACGCCATCCATAGCACTCACACTTATCTTGCGTATTTTAGAGTATCCACTTTCACTTGTCTATGAACTGTACAGGCAACCCATAAGTCCTTTACCGCGGACACGGCTATTCGAATAGATGATGTTAACCCTGCAGGGGTGTACTTCTTCACACACGCTCTCACCACTTACCGCCGTTTACACGACATGTACTCGGCAACCTTCAAGCGGAAGCCCAGCGTGGGTGTCGGCCACGGCCTACCTAAACACTCAAGTCTCTGGTCTAGGTTTATCACCTATTCGGGTTCCATCCGTGAGGAGATCCGGCCGGGGTTTCGCTCACAGCCCCAAACAATGTGTACAGGGTTCCATGACACGAAACGGGCGCCCGGTATACCCGGCCACGTGCCTACCGCATCACAGCCCACCCCTCCGGTCAGCGCTGCCCACGGCCTCCAGCAAACTACAAACACCAGAAACTACTTGCAACTCCTGGACAGAGGACAAGGGTGATTAAGAAGCCGAGAGGGTCCATTGGTTTCGGGCCCAATGTGTGGTAGTATCTGTTTCATGGATCACAAACACAGAACTCAGTTCCTGAGGATGGCTGCAATGAGACAACCCACCATGTACTCCTACATGGCCTGTCACCGCTACCTTTACCAAATCGTATTCACACACTTAGCTCACACACAGTAGGACATGTTCATACACCTTTGATTCATCCCCAATGAATCAGACCTGACTCAACTCTAAGTAGTAGCAGGCATGACAACAAGCATGAATGAGTAGGCACAACAGGGCTCAAACAACTCCTACTCATGCTAGTGGGTTTCATCTATTTACTGTGGCAATGACAGGTCATGTAGAGGATAAAGGGGTTCAGCTACCGCAGCAAGTAACAGTTGAATCGTTGTTGTCCTAATGGAGTAAAAGAGAGCAGGAGCGAGAGAGTGGGATTGTATCGGAATGAACAAGGGGGTTTTGCTTGCCTGGCACTTCTGAAGATAATATAGCTCTTCATCAATGTCATCGAACTCATCGTTGGAACACGTCTATCGAGAGGGGGCAAATACCGGCAACAGAGAAGAAATACAATCAATGCAATGCACAATATGATGCATGATCATGACATGGCAATATGCTGTGGTTTGGGCTAATGCAGCTAAGAACAGGAAGGTTTGAGCTTATTTGAACCAAAGATTCAGATTCAAATTCAAACTATGAATTCATAAAGTGCATTATCATGTTTTGATATGAACAGCAAGGTTAAGTAGCTTAAACATGCATGAAACCAGTGCAGATGGATAGATTGGATTTTTTTGATCATTTTTCATATATAAATTATTTAATTTCGAGTTACGGTTGAATTTCTATGAATTTTAGAAGTTTAGATCATTTTCTGAAATTCATAAATCATTTCTGATTTATTTTAATTCCAGAAAATGTTTACTGCGTCAGCGTTAAGTCATGTTGACCTCAGTAGGTCAACAGGCACCGCCAGGTCAAACCTGACCAGTGGGGCCCACTGGTTAGTGACTCAGTTAGCTAACTGAGTTGATTAGGGTTAAACTAATCCTAACAAAAATGTCAGTAGGGTTGGGCCCACATGTCAGTGGCTCAGGTTTAGTTTAGCGAGGGAATTAGCACCTAACAGTGGTGATTAGCACTAACTAGCATCTAACTAATCCAGCTAGTGCCGGCCCCACATGTCATTGACCTAGGTGGGGCCCGACCGGGGTCAAAGTGGGTCAAACCCAGGCTGGCAGGATCAAACCCACCGGCGACTCGACGCCGGCGAGACCCGAGACGGCGGCGCGGCTCGGAAAATGCCCACGGGTGTCGAAATGGGCGGCGGAGAGGCTCTATGGATGCAGCGCGATGAGGCGCGTCTAAAGGGGTATGCGGGAGCAGCTGGGGTGGACTGAGCTCGTCGGAAGCGAGCTCGCGGCGGCGGCCGGAGTTCGGCCAACGGCGGGTTAGGCGATGCAGGGCACGAGGGGAGGTGCTGGTGTGTGCTATGTGCCCCTGGGAGTGCCCTGAGCACGGTGACACGCTCCGTTGCGGCTCTAGGTGATGGTGGCCACAACGGCGACATGGCCGGCGGCGAGGAGCAATCGGCTCCGATGGCCATGGTGGCTAGAAGGCGCGGACGAGCGTGGGGAGAGAGGGGAAAGAGGCAGGGGCTCACGGAGAATCCGGTAGATGCAACGGCGAGGCCGGGTAGGGACTGGAGCTCGCGAATCCCCGAAGAGTTCGCTGGCGGCCAGAGGTTGAAGACGATGCCGTGGACGACGCTGCAGGGCTTCCGGCGGGGCGCGGCTCGGTGGATAGGAAGGGGGCGTCATGGCAGAGCTCCTAGGCATGTCGGAGAGGCGAGGGGGAGGCGGTGGCTGCGGTGGTGGCGAGCGGCGTCGGCGGTTGTGCTCGGGCGCGAGAGGGAGAGAAAACAGATGAGGGAAGAGACACGGGGAGAGTGAGGGGGTGTCAGGGGGTCCAAAGCGGCGCCGAGGAGGGGCTTCGAGGCGCCTCGGTGAGGCAGGCAAGCAGGGAGGTGGCGTGGCGCCCGCGCGGGCGCCGGCGTGCTCCTCTCTGCCTGCCTGGCGAGAGGAAGCAGGTGGCTGGCACGGGCCAGCACAGTGTTGGGCTGGCCAGTGGGCTGCCAGGTGGGCTGGCTGGGCTGCCAGGTGAGTGCCAAGTAAGCTCTCCCTCTTTTGTTTCTGTTTTTTTTTCATTTTGTAGGTTTTTTGCATTTCTAAAAATACCTAGGCAACTCCAAAAATCACCAAACTGCACCTGGTCCTTAGTTGGAATATTTCCAGCATGGAACATTTTAGTTTGGGATTATTTGAGCATTTGAAATATTTTATATAATTTAAATGCCCAAATTCAAATAGTTAGAGATTTAATCCAGTGACCTTAGAGTGACCTAGAAGTCTGTGCATCACTTCTGACGGTGGTTTAGGACCAAGGCAAAGGTGATGAACATTTTAGAAGGGCATTTCAGGTTCATTGAAAATATTTTTAGTAAACCCTAGTTGGATTCAGAGGGTTCTGGGGGTTCTGTCTTCCCCATTTCAAATTTCTGATGAAAGGTAAACATGATGCAACACTCTAATGCATGGACTAGCTAGGATGTGACAACTCACCCCCACTAAACAAGAATCTCGACCCGAGATTCCAGCGTAGGGTAAGACGAAGGGGAAACGCAACCTAACACAATCCTCACGATCCAGGTTGCCCTTCATAAGAACATTGATTCGATCACCATCATTGACTCGATGTCTTCTTCCAGGAACTCCTACCAACATGACCACGAGAGGGGAAAGAAACTCTAGAAGGATCGATCTTCTCAAAGATCGAGCAACTCATGATCAACTCACGGAATGGGACATAGAAACATCTCACAAGGTGAGACGCGAAGCACACATCCATAGGAATGGGGTGAAGCAGATGATGAAGGTTCACTAGGTAGACAACAATTTTCACGCTTAAGAAGGTGGTGAACGGTTGTCAACGTAGCAAGGATTTGAGTTGCCATGATACCATAACGAGACATCTTGGAGGAGGGTGATTCGTAGAATTATTACCTTAAGTGGCAAAAAGAATTATCTTTGATATAGAGATCATTGAGACTCTCTATATCAGCCTAAGGCAAAACACATCAATCGTTTGGCAGAGTTCGAAGGAATGGCATACCCAGACTAGAATGGATGATGTGGATTACCTTGTTGAAGACAACACAAGGGATAATTTGCTTATCACTGAAAATGGAAGGGACCCATGGTAGGACCACTTTTGAAAATGATCCTGATCAGTAATTACTGAGAAGGGTAATCCAGAGTAGGGTGGCACGATGGCGGTGCAAGCTAGGAACAAAATGCAAATGATGGGAATGATTCTAGTAACTGGGGAGAGGCTCAACAGTAGAGAGTTATTCCACTATTGGAATGGTTATAACATAACCGAGGAAATCTGGGGCAATCCCAGTTAGTGTCGCTGATAACACCTAGAGCTTATACGTGCTCGCAAGAACTTGAGCATTTCCATATCCATCAAGGTTTACCAATATCTGTGTCAAGAATCCGGGCAACACAACTTACTACCATGATGAATGGTGATGGAGGATGCAGATGCAAAGGAAGATAACACCTTCTCAGATTTCACCTTAGCGAGACCAAGGGGACAAAATCTGGATGATTGACCAAGAGACATTTAGCACTCCGCTTCTAATGTTCTCCTTGATGTGCTAGCGTAATCCATTCATAGATATGGTTTGATATCTAGAACATCAACTAAAAGATCGGACTTCGGGATCTCAAAAATCCATAAGGGTCAACTAGGGAGTAAATCCCACGAAATCCTTATGGGGAGGTAGCCAACTTTCTCAATCAATAGCCTACAATAATGGGTCTTCCGGCTAGATGTGTTGGCCACAACATCCACTTTACCGGTTTACCGAGAGACCAATAATATAGTTCTTGGGAAACGTTCCAACCATCATATCTGCCTGAGATTCAGGTCTGGTTGGTGTCAGAATATTCCAGACTCATCAAGTGTAGAAAGAAAAATTAAAGTTTGCAACACAAATCGACGAGAAGACATTGCGAGATTCTCGGGGAATGAACTACGGTAGTAAGCTCCAAAACATGAGCTGGTTCTGCTACACACATGTGAACACGCTGTCCCATACAAGCATGATCACGTAGTAGTCTTATAATAAAACACTATCGAGTTCAGGTTGGGAACCATCATCGGGGATATAAAAATCCTTGCATAAGGCATGCTCTTAAGAAGGAACTTCCTCTCCTTGAACAAATCAATCAGTGGCTTGATGTGCTCGGAACACATATGGAATGAAGGTTGCAAGTCTCCAAACCACAAAATACTTCGCACATATGCATGATCGATTTGGGATGATTCCAATGGAAGCAACATTGTCTTTCTTGAATCCACGGCGACAACTTGCATCAAATGCACATGAATTAGAGGAAATCACTTCTTTCATCCGAACATATGCTTCATGAACTAACATGAAGAAATGCTTTCAAAATTTTCCAATACTAGCTTAATGTTTTCAACAAAATCATGGAGAGGGTAGTAGGGTTGCTGATGGGCTCAACAACAATTCTTCCAGGTTTCCATGAAGATGGAATTCCATAATCATGTGAACAAGTGATAGCATTGGTCAGACCCAGGGATATAATGGTGTATGCTCGAGGGATCAACCAAGGGTAAGATAAAATTAGGAACATCGTTGGTTCTGATTTGGTTTGAGGATAGACCACACTCAAATCAAAGTTTTGGTAAGAAAATAGATCCCACAGTTGACCATGAGGATCAATCACACACACAAGATATCCCTTAAGATGAACTAAGTTGGACAAGCTTTCATCTTCCAACTCCCCAAGTTGTTGTTCAGCTTAACCAACTAGCTCAGGGGTACCCAACATAGATTCTTGGAGAAAGGGTGGTTACATGCAAACCAACTTGACCACAAACTCAACATAGCGGTCAGGTGACGACCTGGTGATACTTTTGAGAAGATATTCGGAAAATCATTATCCACCGATATGTTACTAAGCTCGAGAACAATCTTGCTTTTCAGGGCAAGACGACGTGATCAAACAAGCAAGGATTGACACTGTCCTAACTCATTGATTGAGAAGTGCACGAGGAATAAGGACTAGGTAGCATGATCAACCTTAGGATGATGATTCAATAACCAACACGCTAAGGATGAAATTATTGTCCTTTAACTACCAAGCAACAAGATTGCTATGAGTATTGATTTCACACATCACGATTCACTTGTCGGTATTCCGGTTGTGACAACACGGAACCGAGGAATGAGTAATGATGGCGAGAAGTATTACTGCGTCAAGAATTCATAAGAGGTGGTGCAATTCTCATGACACTCTTGACATAAAGACGGTAATACTTCAGGGTAGAACAGAATCAAAAGCTTGATTGTATTTTGATCTGCGGAGTATAACTGCTTTGACCCAATCCTGGATATGGATGAGGTACTGGAGTTTGTTTCTCCTAGTCATTCCGAATAGAATGTCTTGACGGACCACAAGAGTAACAGGCATCGATGAATGAATGCACGCATACTCTTGACTATCAATTGATAGACGAGGGTCGGAAGACAACTAAAGTGGGACAACTCAAACGAACATACGGTTTTCTAAGTTGTGGATGCATAGATTAGTATGTTGAACCAAGTTCAACAAATTTCTTCCGGATAACCCATGCAGAAAAGTTGAACTGGCAGAGTCGCAATATAGAATAGAGAACCCATCGAGAGCACTCCTGTGATGATCTTTTGATCCAACAAACTACTGCCATAAGTGGTTCATAGTATTTGGAAGAAGGAAAATACCATGGACCTCGAGGACTAATGCAAAGGTTACTAGTTTCCTAAAGGAACTAGCAAACACTATCAACATGAGGTAAATGGGGTGAATCTCGGGTTCAGAACCCAGAAATAGAATGCCTACTAACTAAATGGCATCACGGGATGCTTTCGATAATGACGGCCAGAATCATCACACTGGAAACACAGATCATGGCTAGACCACTAGATGATCCCCTAAAACACCTAGGGTCATAATATTAACTCCAACATACGTGTCGAGGCAATAAAATACCTCAACTCACTAATTTGTGTGATTAATCTGACCAAAGGGACATCGGGAACGGGAAGAAGGGATTTGCAAATGCATCAGACTGCTTAGAAACCTGGGATGACTCAGACAGCATAACGGCTGTAAATGCTCAAAAGGATTTGAGACATGCTGCAAAAATGGTGGCGTAACCACTCAGAAGCACAATATCAAGGTTTTGAGATCAATAGTTAACACACGGAAGTAGTAGAGACTGAACTAAGGCTTAAAACTAACAACCGTAAAAGTCTATGGATTAGTAACACGTCATCCTGATAGATAGATGAGAAGGCCTAGTTCTTAATCCCCGTAGAAGAGAAGAGGTTGACTCAGATCAGAAGGCCATGAGGTATAAGGAGTAAAAAGAGCCTTATGTTCCATCCCACAATCAATTCCCTTATATAACTAAAGAATTTCTAGACTCAACTTCGACCAGTTTGGCTTGGTAATCCTACAGGCAGTCAGGCTCTGATACCAAAGCTGTCAGGACCCCGACTCAATGCCACATCGATCTAGCATGTAACACATCATATCACTTTGCGGCCTCACGCACGGTATTCCCACGGGTGTCGCCTTACCTTTGCCCGGGACCGTTTGCGCCTTTTGGCACACATATATGATAGTGTCGCTAGAATCCATATGATAAGGAGCCCGGGCTGATATGGCTAGTCGTAAACCCAAAGTGGCACAAACTTACAGGGATAGGCATCCATGACCCAGCATCAAACGTGTCGGTCATTAGCGTGTGAATCCAGGCTGTAGCACTGGGCTAGCAGGACTCCGGTGAACCGGGCTGTAGCGGGCTAACAGGACTCTGGTATTCATCGTGTGACATTTCCCTGAGGGGACAGACACATGAACGAAGAAGGACACATGCCGGCCAGCCTAAGTGTTCCGGAGCAGTAGCAAGCTACCATGGCTCGGTGGAAACACTAGGATACATTTCCCGGTAATAGAGGCATACTAAGGATAAACAACTAGATAGTCAGATCCCACACATACCAAGCATTTCAATAACATACACACAATATAATCGATATGTGCAAATACAACATGGCATCACAACATGACTCTACGACTCAAGTATTTATTCATTAGGCTCCGAGGAGCGAGATATTACAAACATGGGTCTCATGACCCAACATTCAGATCGTACAAGTCAAAGCACAAGCGGAAGCTAACATGTCTGAGTACAGACATCTACAAATGAAAAAGGCTTAGAAGCCTGACTATCTACCAGATCCTGCCGAGGGCACAAGATCGTAGCTGAGGTATCAAGCTAAACGTCGAAGTCCATGCGGAACTACTAGTGAGACGGAAGTCTCTTCAAAACATAAAATAGGCAAACGTGAGTACAAATGTACCCAGCAAGACTTGCATCAGAACTAACAACATATCCATCATTATCAACAAAGGGGGTGGTGGAGTTTAACTACAGCAAGCCAGCTTTGACTCGGTGGCTATCCTGAACTACGACTGCAAGTAACTCTTTTGAGGTGGAGTACACGAGTCCACATATTCACCTTATCAATACACCACTATGGATCCGCTCCCGTCTCCCTACGAGAACGCCATCCATAGCACTCACACTTATCTTGCGTATTTTAGAGTATCCACTTTCACTTGTCTATGAACTGTATAGGCAACCCAGAAGTCCTTTACCGCGGACACGGCTATTTGAATAGATGATGTTAACCCTGCAAGGGTGTACTTCTTCACACACGCTCTCACGACATTTACATGACATGTACTCGGCAACCTTCAAGCGGAAGCCCAACGTGGGTGTCGGCCATGGCCTACCTAAACACTCAAGTCTCTAGTCCAGGTTTATCGCCTATTCGGGTTCCATCCGTGAGGAGATCCGGCCGGGGTTTCGCTCACAGCCCTAAACGATGTGTACAGGGTTCCGTGACACCAAACGGGCGCCCGGTATACCCGGCCACGTGCCTACCGCATCACAGCCCACCCCTCCGGTCAGCGCTGCCCACTGCCTCCAGCAAACTACAAACACCAAAAACTACTTGCAACTCCTGGACAGAGGACAAGGGTGATTAAGAAGCCGAGAGGGTCCATTGGTTTCGGGCCCAATGCGTGGTATTATCTGTTTCATGGATCACAAACACAGAACTCAGTTCCTGAGGACGGCTGTAGTGAGACAACCCACCATGTACTCCTACATGGCCTCTCACCGCTACCATTACCAAATCGTATTCACACACTTAGCTCACACACAGTAGGACATGTTCATACACCTCTGATTCATCCCCGATGAATCAGACCTGACTCAACTCTAAGTAGTAGCAGGCATGACAACAAGCATGAATGAGTAGGCACAACAGGGCTCAAACAACTCCTACTCATGCTAGTGGGTTTCATCTATTTACTGTGGCAATGACAGGTCATGCAGAGGATAAAGGGGTTTAGCTACCGCAGCAAGTAACAATTGAATCGTTGTTGTCCTAATGCAGTAAAAGAGAGCAGAAGCGAGAGAGTGGGATTGTATCAGAATGAACAAGGGGGTTTTGCTTGCCTGGCACTTCTGAAGATAATATAGCTCTTCATCGGTGTCATCAAACTCATCGTCAGAACACGTCTATCGAGAGGGGGCAAATACCGGCAACAGAGAAGAAATACAATATGTTGTGGTTTGGGCTAATGCAGCTAAGAACAGGAAGGTTTGAGCTTATTTGAACCAAAGATTCAGATTCAAACTCAAACTATGAATTCATAAAGTGCATTATCATGTTTTGATATGAACAGCAAGGTTAAGTAGCTTAAACATGCATGAAACCAGTGCGGATGGATAGATTGGATTTTTCTGATCATTTTTCATATATAAATTATTTAATTTGGAGTTACGGTTGAATTTCTATGAATTTTAGAAGTTTAGATCATTTTCTGAAATTTATAAATCATTTCTGATTTATTTTAATTCCAGAAAATGTTTACTGCGTCAGCATTAGGTCATGCTGACCTCAGCAGGTCAACAGGCGCCGCCAGGTCAAACCTGACCAGTGGGGCCCACTGGTCAGTGACTCAGTTAGCTAACTGAGTTGATTAGGGTTAAACTAATCCTAACAAAAATGTCAATAGGGTTGGGCCCACATGTCAGTGGCTCAGGTTTAGTTTAGCGAGGGAATTAGCACCTAACAGTGGTGATTAGCACTAACTAGCATCTAACTAATCTAGCTAGTGCCGGCCCGACATGTCATTGACCCAGGTGGGGCCCGACCGGGGTCAAAGTGGGTCAAACCCCACAAGTCACCGCCGCAAGCGATCCGACCGGTCGTGGCCCATCGGACGGCCACCCCACAAGTCGCGGCGATCGAGCCCGATGAATTTCACTATGGTCCAGTCGACCCATCGACTAGCTCTGTGGATACTTTTTCTAAGCGCGGGAGTTGTGACCGCGCGGCAGAAGTTCTCATGGTCGACTCCCGTCGTAGCCCTCCTGGGTTTCGCCGCAACGGTGATGATGGTGGCCCATCATACGACCATGATGTGTATGAGCCCCAACCTCTCAATTCGCAGCAGAGGGAAGAGTTGCATCGTCGCAACGTGGAGGCACTCTAGACCCCCATCATGGGGGAAACTGCCGAGGCTCGTGCCTTGGAGGTTGTGTGCCTGGCCACGCTTGCTGAGCGCACACGTCTGGAGAACCTCCAGCATTCTCTCGACGAATGTGCCCATTGACTGATTCCCGAATCCAGTCGACACCAACGACAGTTGTTTCCTCCTGAACCCCAGGTATACCGCACTCCAATCTAGAATCTCACAGCTACTGCACATATAGCAGAGTCTATTCAGTCGTCCCTTTCAGAAGCTGGAAGAGGTTTGGAACAGATCCGAGCGTTGCTCCGGGTCGTAGGAGAGCAAAACTCCGCCGTTTCCCAGTCACGGAACAGGATCCAAAGCAGGTAAGTAAGCGCAAATACAGTTCAGTCGGCACACAGTCCTGGGTCGCCTTTGCGACATGAATATCGTGATCGCCATCGAGATCGGCACCTGGTAAGAGCTCATGGAGAGTTTGATCGTGAGTATGCCCGTGACAACCACCATCGAGTGCCTTCGCCCCCTCCGAGGGACGGGTCGTATGCGCCCCGGCGGTATGACGACATGCACCCGTATGGTAATGACCGCGGAGTTCCAGTCGACCCAAGAGAGCCTGGGTTTGATGCAAGGTCAGCCCTTGTATATGGTTTGGTCGATTTGAATAGAGCATACAGAGAATGGTTGGATAGGGATAGACCTGGTGGAAGTAGGGTGCATGTTTTCGGCCCTGAGTGTTTCAGAAGAGCCATCCGAGCCGATGAGATCCCTCACAACTTCAGATTGGTGACTAACGTCAGTAAGTTCACCGGAGAGTAGAAGCCTGACACTTGGTTGGAGGATTACTGAGTGGATGTGCATATTGGTGGCAGCAACGATGAGGTGGCCATGAAGCACCTCCCTTTGATGCTTGAAAGTTCTGCCAGAGCTTGGCTGCATCAGTTGGCCCCTGGGAGCATTTTCAATTGGGAAGAATTGGCACGAGTGTTTACCAAAACATTTGATGGCACTTGCAAGCGGCCTGCTGGTTTGACGAAATTGCAACACTGTGTTCTAAAACAGAATGAGACTTTGAGAGACTATATCCAGAGATGGACTACTCTTCACCACACGATGGAGAATGTGTCGGATCACCAAGCAGTTTGTGCCTTTAAAGAAGGCGTTCGTTACAGAGAGCTCAATCTGAAGTTTGGTCGGACCGGACACATGACTCTGACTCAGATGATGGAGATTGCCACTCGGTATGCTAACGGCGAAGAAGAGGACCGACTCTAGAGCGGCAAGAACAGATCAGTCGCCCAGGACACCGGAGGAGGAAACTCCAGTCGGAAGCAGAAATGGAAAGCTGAGACTGCAGGTCCTGCTGAGGCAGCAGTTTTGAATCAAGGGAAGTTCAAGGGGAAACCTAAAGGGCCTTGGACTCCTAAAAAAGTGAAAGATCAAGCGGGAAACGATGTGCTTGATTTACCGTGTCATATACACACCAAAAAGGATGAAGAGGGGAATCTGATTCTTCCCAAGCATACCACTCGACAGTGTCGACTCCTGATTCAGAGCTTCCGAGAGAGCCAGTCCACTAAAAAGGAAAAAGAGTCTGATAAGGAGGAAGACAAAGAGGAAGATGGTGGTTACCCCAATGTTAATGCCACTTTGGTGATTTTTGCTGGCCTCAAGAGCAAAAGTCCAGTGAAAGTTATTAATAGAGAGATAAACATGGTTGCCCCGGCAACGCCAAGATATTTGAAGTGGTCTAAAACCCCTATTACATTCGACCAGTCCGACCCCCCGCCACACATAGCTACCCCTGGGCGGCAAGCGTTGGTGGTCGACCCAGTCGATGGGGGTACCTGACAGACCAAGGTTTTGATGGACGGTGGCAGTGGGATTGAATATATTGTATGTTGAGGCCCTCCGGGGGATGGGCACTCCGATGTCCAAGCTCAGTGAGAGCAACATGAGATTCCATGGTATCATTCCAGGAAAGATGGCCCACTCACCTGGTCAGATCACTCTTGATGTGGTTTTCGATGATTCAAAGAATTGCCATAAGGAAAAGTTGACATTTGAGGTAGTGGATTTTGATAGTGCCTATCATGCCATTCTAGGCAGACCTGCTTATGCTAGTTTCATGGCTCGACCGTGCAACGTGTATCTTAAGTTGAACATGCCTGGCCTCGGAGGCGTGATCACAGTCACTTGAAATTGGCAGAGAGAAAAATATTCTCTCCAGAAAGGTTCTAAGATCGCCGATGAACAGATGGCAGCAGTAGAGTTTCAAGAATACCAGAAGAATGCATTTCTGATTGATTTTTTGCGTGCCAAGAGGCATACCTTGGAGTCCGCATTCCAGTCAGCCGGCGAGACAAAGCCGGTTCACATTCACCCGAACGATCCTAATGCCGCGCCGACCCATATCTCAACAACACTCGACGGCAAATATGAAGAAGCGCTCATCCAGTTCCTCAGTGGGAACTGGACATCTTCGCATCGAAGCCATCTACATGCCTGGTGTTCCCAGGGGACTGGCTGAGCACCGTTTGCGACTCGACCCGAAAGCAAAACCCATTAAAGAGCATCTCCGTCTGTCCACCACAGAGAAGAGGAAGGCCATTGACAAGGAGGTGGCTCGGCTTCTGGCTGCTGAGTTCATCCGCAAGCTATACCACTCCGAGTGACTCGCCAAGGCTGTTATGGTCCCTAAGAAAGATAAGTCACTTCGAATGTGTATTGATTTCAACCATATCAATCGGGCCTGCCCGAAAGATCATTTTCCTCTGCCCCGCATCGACCAGATAGTCGACTCGACTGTGGGGTGTGAGCGTGCCTTTTTGGATGCTTATTCCGGGTACCATTAGATCCGTCTGTATGGACCCGACGAGATAAATAGAGCTTTCATCACCCCATTCAGATGTTTTTGCTATGTTACTATGCCCTTTGGCCTCAAGAATGTTGGTGCCACATTCAGGTGCATGATTCAGAAGTGCCTGCTCACTCAAATCAGTCGGAATGTGGAAGCATACATGGATGACATAGGTGTCAAGTCATGCAAAGGTTCCGACCTACTGACTGACCATGCTGAAACCTTTGCTAACTTAAGAAGATATGATCTCAAGCTCAATCCATCAAAGTGCACATTCAGAGTCCCAGGTGGAAAGTTACTCGGTTTCCTCGTTTCCGAACGGGGGATCGACACAAACCCAAAGAAGATTGGCACAATCCTCTGAATAAAATGCCATGTGCGTGTGCACGATGGTCAGAAGCTTACTGGTTGTTTGGCTGCATTGAGTCGATTCATCTCACGCCTCTGCGAAAAGGCATTACCTCTTTACCGACTGATGAAGAATGCTGACAAGTTCAAGTGGAATGACGAAGCTGAAGCAACATTTGAAGAGCTCAAAACCCTGCTTTCCACCCAGCCGGTGCTTGCCGCTCTAGTCAGCAAGGAGCCTTTACTGCTTTACATCGCAACCACTGGACAGGTTGTCAGCACAGTGCTCAAGGTCGAGAAGGAAGAAAAAGGCAAAGCCTACAAAGTTCAACACCTGTGTATTACATTTCGGAAGTCTTGACTCCATCCAAGCAGAGATATCCTCATTATCAGAAGCTTGTTTATGGAATTTTACTTAACCATGAGGAAAGTTGCACACTACTTCTCAGACCACTCAGCTTCAGTCGTCAGCGACACCCCATTGTCGGGAATTCTGAATAATAGAGATGCAACTGGTCGAGTGGCTAAGTGGGCAATTGAACTCCTTCCTTTGGATATCAAGTTTGAGGCAAAGAAAGCCATCATGTCTCAAGCAATAGCAGATTTCCTAGCAGAGTGGATTGAACAGCAGCAACCGACTCAGATTCAATCGTAACATTGGACTATGTTCTTTGATGGATCCAAGATGTTAAATGGCTCTGGTGCAAGAGTGGTTTTAGTATCCCCAAGAGGAGAAAAGATCAGCTATATCCTAAAGATTCACTTCGATTCTTCAAACAATGAAGTTGAGTATGAGGCACTGTTGTATGGGCTACGTATGGCCATTTCACTCGGTGTCCGGCGCTTGATGGTATATGGCAACTCAGACTTAGTGGTTAATCAAGTAATGAAGGAATGGAACATCAGGAATCCAACAATGACCGGTTATTGCAATGCAGTAAGAAAGCTAGAGAAGAAGATTAAGGGGTTAGAGCTCCACCACATACCCTGAATCAAGAATCAAGCTGCTGATGATCTGGCAAAGATAGGTTCCACTCGGAAGCCTATCCCCAGTCATGTGTTCTTGGAGCATCTCCACACCCCGTCAGTACAAGAAGATCCCTTCAAGGAAGAGCCCCCGCAACCGATAAGTTCAACCAATCCGACTAACATTGAAGTCCCAGTTGTGGTCGACTTGGTCATGGAAGTCTTAGTGATCACACCCGACTAGACGGTGCCATACATCGCGTACCTGCTCAGGCAGGAACTCCCAGAAGATGAGGACGAGGTCCGCCAGATCGTCCGTCGATCAAAGTATTTCACCGTGATGAAAGGGCAGCTTTACAGAGAAAGTGTCACAGGAGTGGCTCAACGTTGCATCACCCCAGAAGAAGGTCAAATGATTTTAAACGAAATCCACTTGGTGACCTGTGGTCACCATGCGTCCTCTCAGACCATCGTGGCCAAAGCATACCGAGTGGGATTCTATTGGCCGCGTGCAAATGAGATGGCAACGGATATAGTTGACAAGTGCGATGGTTGTCAGTTCTACTCCAACATGTCTCATGATACGTCTCCAACGTATCTATAATTTTTTATTGTTCCATGCTATTATATTACCCCTTTTGGATGTTTATGGGCTTTATTTTACACATCTATATCATTTTTGGGACTAACCTACTAACTGGAGGCCCAACCAGTATTGCTGTTTTTTTTTTGCATATTTCGGTATTTCGAAGAAAAGGAATATCAAACGGAGTCTAAACGGAATGAAACCTTCAGGGGCATGATTTTTGGAACGAACGTGATCCAGGGGACTTGGAGTGCAAGTCAAGGAACGTGATCCATGAGGGTGGAGGGAGTGCCCACCCCTACAGGGTGCGCCCCCTATCTCGTGGGCCCCTCGGGTGGCCACCGACGTACTTCTTCCTCCTATATATACCTTCATAACCCGAAAACATCCAGGGAGCCAACGAAAAAAAATTCCACCACCGTAACCTTCTGTATCCGTGATCCCATCTTGGAGACTTCGCCGGCGCTCCGCCGAAGGGGGAATCGACCATGGAGGGCTTCTACATCAACAACATAGCCCTTCCGATGAGTTGTGAGTAGTTTACCATAGACCTTCAGGTCCATAGTTATTAGCTAGATGGCTTCTTCTCTCTTTTTGGATCTCAATACCATGTTCTCCCCCTCTCTTGTGGAGATCTATTTGATGTAACTCTTTTTGCGGTGTGTTGGTCGAGATCTGGTGAATTGTGGGTTTATGATCAAGTTTATCTATGAGAAATATTTGAATCTCCTCTGAATTCTTTTATGTATGATTGATTTATCTTGCAAGTCTCTTTGAATTATTAGTTTGGTTTGGCCTACTAGATTGATCTTACTTGCCACGGGAGAAGTGCTTAGCTTTGGTTTCAATCTTGCGGTGTCCTTTCCCAGTGATAGCAGGGGCAGCAAGAAACGTATTGTATTGCTACCATCGAGGATAAAAAGATGGGGTTTATATCATATTGCATGAGTTTATCCCTCTACATCATGTCATCTTTATTAATGCGTTACTCTATTCTTATAAACTTAATACTCTAGATGCATGCTGGATAGCGGTCGATATGTGGAGTAATAGTTGTAGATGCAGGCAGGAGTCGGTCTACTTGTCATGGACGTGATGCCTATATACATGATCATGCCTAGATAATCTCATAATTATTTACTTTTCTATCAATTGCTCAACAGTAATTTGTTCACCCACCATAATACTTATGCTATCTTGAGAGAAGCCACTAGTGAAACCTATGGACCCCGTGTCTATCTTTTATCCTATAAGCTTTACTACTTTTATTTGCATCTTTACTTTTCCAATCTATATCATAAAATACCAAAAATATACTTATCTTATCATACTATCTCTATCAGATCTCACTTTCGCAAGTGGCCTTGAAGGGATTGACAACCCCTTTATTGCGTTGGTTGCGAGTTCTTTGTTTGTTTGTGTAGGTGCGTGGGACTTTTGAGGAGCCTCCTACTGGATTGATACCTTGGTTCTCAAAAACTGAGGGAAATACTTACGCTACTATTGCTGCATCACCCTTTCCTCTTCAAGGAAATCCAACTCAAGCTCAAGACGTAGCATCTCACAAGCCTGCATCCGCCTTGAAGACTATTCCACTCATCTGGCCGTTTGCAGTCTGGGGGTTAGATATGGTTGGACCCTTCAAGACCGGCAGAAGTGGTTTCACTCATCTGCTCGTAGCAGTTGACAAGTTCACCAAATGGATCAAAGCCAAGCCTATCAAAAACCTGGACTCAAGCACTGCCGTCAGTTTCATCAGGGAGTTGATATTCAGATATGGAGTCCCTCACAGCATTATCATAGATAACGGCTCCAACTTTGATTTGGATGAGTTCAAGGTGTGCTCTGCTTCCCAAAGCACTCGGGTCGACTACGCATCTGTTATGCACCCATACTTGAATGGGCAAGCAGAAAGGGCGAATGGTTTGATCCTTCAAGGGCTGAAACCCCGATTGATGCGCGACCTCAAGCACACTGCTGGAGCTTGGGTGACTGAGTTGCCATCCGTGTTATGGGGACATAGAACAACTCCGAACCGGTCGACTGACCGAACCCCTTTCTTCATGGTGTATGGTGCTGAAGCTGTGCTTCCAAGTGACTTGCTGCACAACACTCCCCGAGTGGAACTCTTCTTAGAAGCGGAAGCAGAACAGGCACGCCAAGATGCTGTTGATCTCCTGGAGGAGGAATGCAAGATGACTCTGATCCGGTCGACCATCTACCAACAAGATCTGCGTCGATTCCAAGCCCGTAATGTCAGAGGTCGAGCGTTCCAGGAAAGAGACCTTGTGCTCCGAGTGGATCAAAAACGACCTCACAAGCTCACTCCGGCCTGGGAAGCTTCATCATCACCAAGGTGCTTCAAAATGGAGCGTACCACCTCTACAACGTAGCCAAGAAAGTGGATGAGCCACGTGCGTGGAACGCAGACCTGCTTCGCCATTTCTATACCTAAACCACCCGGATCGACGAGTTGTAATAAGAGTCCTTCAGTTTGCTTATCAAAGACAAGATTTTCGCAGTATCTTAATGCATGTTTTCCCATAAACACATGTGTTCAAATCCCCTAGTGGGTGGCTTAGCCGCGAACCTGATTCGCTGTCGGAGTATTGGGCCACGGGTAGGCTAACCCGAGTCCCAGGACCTTTCAAGACATCGGGGCAGGCCGCGCCCCTCAAGTCGAGTCCCAGACGGTGACTCCGAGACAAGCCGACTCCAAGCTGGCGACCTCCAGAGAGGCCGACTATGGAGAGTTGGCCCATGACTCCTCCCTCATCTCGATGTGCGACGCGGGGTACGGTCACGGCGTGGCCGTTCCCCCTGCTTACGGAGGGCCGGCATGGCTACAGTGAGCCGTATCGCTGGAAGATCTCCGACGAGGCGCAGCACTGTTGCCATGCCTACCCTGACCTCAGCCATAGTGCGCCACGCACTGTGCCCACGATGCCGGCCTGTACGGCCCGAAGACGGCGGGGCCACCTGTCTGTGGGCGGGACAAAGGCGGCCTGGGCACCCCGAAGACGGTCCTGTGGGAGCCGGCCTCCTTGGAGTCGGTCGGCTCCTCCCCAGGGCCCCACGGGCCATTAACCAGATAGGATGGGGAATGGCGACAGTGATCGCCCGATAGATGGCGGCACTGTTGTCACGACCCAATGACCGAGCCTGCGTCATCACGAGCGCCACTACAGTATCAAGCCTGTTCGCGGGACCTGCCAGTCGGTGGGCCCCAGAAGCCGGCAGGGAAGACGGCGGCCTGAGAGACAGACGGCTGGGACCCGCGCCCAGCCAGATTACTGTTGTACCCCCGGGGGTTAGGCCTATATAAACCCCCCGAGGCACCCATGCAAAGGGCTCGGACCTAGATAGAGATAGACCAGATAGCATAGGGAGGAGAGAGTTAGCTCTGCCCTCTCCAGCCTCCCGAAATAGCTCCAGGAGCACCATTGTAGTCACTTTGCCTTAGTGATCATGCGGAGACCCCGCAGAGCAGCAGTAGGGGTGTTATCTCCTAGGAGAGCCCTGAAGCTGGGTAAGTTCCGCCTGCGTGCATGTCTTCGCCTCATCCCGCTTCCAGGCACCGGTGACGTTCTACTCGCTCCCACCATGTTAAGCCATCCTTTGGCATATGTCGTACCCAACCCCCGACATTTGGCGCCCACCGTGGGGCAAGGTGCACCGTCGTCCGGAGATCTGCTCTGGACGGGAACCTTGTTCCTCCCCGGCGAGCACAGCCAGCCCGGCACGCCGGATGGCGTCTGTGCCGACGCGCTGCACTACGCTGAGATCGCCTGTGCGGCCAGCTGCCTCGCCGATCTTATTGGCGAGGTTCGCCTCTCCGATGAGCCTGCGTCCGATGCAGGAACGAGTGCCCCCGAGAGCCTCCTCGCGGGCCTCCTCGACCAACTCCACCTTGCCGGCGAGCCTGCCGTGGACCTGGAGTCCATAGGATCCACCAACCCGATGCTGGTCGACTACGACACCGCGTCGCTCGACGCGTTCCCCACCAACGTTGTGGTCTACGACGAGCCGCCTTCTTACGCGGGGAGCGGCGGAAGCACCATCACTGAGTCCTCGTCCTCGAGCATGGCGAGCGCTCCGGCGAAGGAGCTCACAACCCGCTTGACGCGGCCCTGCGAGACATTGCAGCGCCGATTCCGGAATACGCCGACGCCGAGATGCTGGAGGCGCTCCGCCTCCAGCTCGTCGAAGGCGCGAAGAAGTTGGCAGGCATGAGGCGCTTGTCAGAGGCCTACCAACGTGAGATGGATCGCGCCGTAGGCGGCTCGCCGGCTCCGACTGGGCCTAGCCGCCTAGGCGCGGTCCGACAGCGTGGCGCGGCAGTCGCCAACCTTTTCGGGGCTGATCGCCCTGTGTATGCCACGCCCGCAGAGAATATCCAAACCGCCCAGGCGGCGGCAGACCAGCTCGACAACTTCGAAGGAGAAGAGCGCCCTACAATGACGGAGCGAGTTCAGTAGCTCCTCGACGCGGCCGCCCCGCAGAATGATGCCGGCTGCCGTACCAAGGCACCGCAGCGCCAAAACGACGACCCACCGCCTCGCCGAGACCAGGGTGCGACGTCTCGGACGCCGACTGGCGGGGACCGTGGGAAGAAGGACCAGGAGCCGGCTATCAGCTACAGTTGAACTCACATCACCATCGAGCGCGACCAAGACGGCCGCCCTAAAGCGGTGGAACGGTGGGACGACTACCTGCCTCCCCCTCCTCGCAGAGAAAGGCGAGTCTCCCCGCCGCCCGTGGAACATCCGACTCTCGGCGACCGCTTTGGCCGCGGAGAGGGAGTCGGAGAGAACGACGCCCGCCACCGGATCAACCGACTCCACTGATCCCTGGCACTGGAGGAAGAAGACGAGTTGGGTCCCCCCTGCTTTGGACCCCGCATCCGAGATGAGCCCTTCCCCAAAGGGTTCACGCTTCCCCGAGACACGCCCAAATATACCGGCACCGTGAAGCCGGAAGATTGGCTGATCAACTACTCCACCGCGGTCAACATAGCGAATGGCAACAAGCGTGTTGCCGTAAGATACATCCCGCTCATGCTCCAGGGCTCGACCTGGACGTGGTTGAACAGTCTGAAGCCTCGCAGCATCAACAGCTGGGTCGACTTCACCGAGACTTTCGTCTGCAACTTCACCAGCACGTACAAGCGACCTCCCAAGCCACGCCAACTCTCCCTATGTGTGCAAGGCCCTGACGAGTCTACTCGCGACTACCTCACGCGCTGGGGTGAACTCCGGAACTCCTGCGAGGGCATGCACGAGGTGCAGGCCATTGAGTACTTTATTGCCGAGTGTAGAGAAGGCACCCTCCTCAAGCACAAGCTCCTCTGCGACGAGCCGGAGACCATCGATGAGCTGCTGATCACAGCGGACAAGTACGCCACGGCCGACTCCTCCATGAAGGCGGAGATTCGGGTCAGCACGACTGGCAAAGTCGCCCCTCAGGCTCGAAGGACTCCGGCTGGAGACATCAGCCGGCGGCAACAGTAGAATGACCAAAAGCGCAAAGCCCCGCAGCCGACTTCCAACAGTCGGCAAGTGGCAACAGCAGAAGACCAGCAGTTGGAGGGACCGCCTCCGGCAAAGCGACAGAAGGGCGGCAAGTCCAACTGGCTGCCGGCCTTCTCCTATGAACAGACTCTAGACGGTCCCTGCAAGTTCCACAGCAGCGTGAAGCCGTCAAACCACACCACCAGGAAATGCCACTAGCTGACCAGAATCGCCAAGGGGGACGGCCTGCTCCCTCCCCCTCCTGCTGGGCCACCTCCTCCACAGCCGCCTAGCAGCTGGCCGTCAGGCCAGTCGACGCAATACAAGACGAGTTCCCGGATGAGCACAGAGCCTATGTGGTGTTCACCAGTATAGAAGATGACCGACGCAGCAGGCGCCGGCAGCAGCAAGAAGTGAATGCGGTTGCATCAAGTCCCCCAGAGTTCATGCATTGGTCCGAAAAGCCTATCAGTTGGAGCAGAGCTAATCACCCAGAGGTGATGCCGAGTCCAGGCTCCTATGCCTTGGTCTTAAGCGCCACACTCGCCACTGATAGGCAGGCCGCTCGCTTCTCGTGAGTACTGATAGACGGAGGCACCAGTATCAACATCCTGTACAAGGATACAATGGAGACATTAGGAATCAAGCGAAAACAGCTTCAGAGCAGCCGGACTGTGTTCCACGGAATCGTCCCTGGCCTTTCCTGCTCCCCAATCGGCAAGATCCTAATAGACGTCCTCTTCGGAGACAAGGAGCATTTCCGCCGAGAGCCAATTTGGTTTGAGGTGGTGGACCTCGAAAGCCCATATCATGCATTACTTGGTCGACCCGCCTTGGCAAAGTTCATGGCGGTCCCCCACTACGCCTACCTCAAGATGAAGATGCCGAGTTCCAAGGGAATCCTAACCGTGTCCGGCGACTATAGGAAGTCGTCCGCTTGCGCAGCCGAAAGTAGTCGGCTGGCCGAGTCCCTGGTGATCGCGGCTGAGAAACGGCTTCTTGATCGGGTCGTGGCGATGGCCGGCAAGCAGCCCGAGTTATCGCCCGACCCCAAGGAGTCGGAAGCAGAAGGATCGTTCAAGCCGGCCAAAGAAACAAAGAAGATACCGCTGGACCCGGAGCACCCGGAGAGATACGCTGTCGTGGGCACATGCCTTGACAGCAAATAGGAAGGCGAGCTCGTCGATTTCCTCCGTGAGAATCGCGACATCTTCGCATGGTCCCCCAAGGACATGCCTGGTGTCCCGACGGAATTCGCCGAGCACAAATTACACGTCCGGTCTGATATGAAGCCCGTCAGGCAGCCCTTGCGCCGCCTGTCAGAAGAAAAAAGAAGAGTTGTTGGAGAAGAAATAGCCCGGTTCTTGGTGGCAGGCTTCATCATGGAAGTATTTTTTCCAGAGTGGCTGGCAAACCCAGTACTGGTGCTGAAGAAGAACAAGCAGTGGCGGATGTGTATTGATTACACGAGCCTCAACAAAGCTTGCCCCAAGGACCCATTTGCTCTGCCGAGAATTGATCAGGTGATAGACTCCACAGCCGGATGCGAGCTGTTGAGTTTCCTAGACGCATATTCAGGATATCACCAGATCAAGCTGAACCCGGCCAACAGACTGAAGACCGCCTTCATCACGCCGTTTGGAGCCTTCTGCTACTTGACCATGACGTTCGGCTTGAGAAACGCCGGTGCCACCTTTCAACGTTGCATGCAGAAGTGCCTCCTGAAGCAACTCGACAGAAATGCCCACGTCTATGTGGATGACGTAGTGGTGAAGACGGAGAAGCGTGGAACTTTGATGGAGGACCTCAACGAAACATTCGAGAATCTGCGCCTATTCCAGATCAAGCTCAACCCAGAGAAGTGCGTTTTTGGAGTACCAGCCGGCCAGCTCCTCGGTTTCCTGGTCTCCGAACGCGGCATAGAGTGCAATCCTGTGAAGATCAAGGCCATCGAGAGGATGGAAGCACCCAGACGACTGTTAGATGTGCAGAAGTTCACCGACTGTTTGGCATCCATCAGTCGATTCATTAGTCGGCTGGGCGAGAAGGCTCTCGCCTTATATCAGCTCATGAAGAAGACGACCTTCTTTGAGTGGACTCCCAAGGCGGACGAGGCTTTTCTCCAGCTAAAGAAGATGTTGACTACTCCCCCTGTGCTGGCGGCTCCGACTCCCAAAGAGCCCATGCTCCTCTACATTGCCGCCACCAGCCGAGTAGTCAGCACAGTCATTGTAGTCGAGCGCAAGGAGGAAGGCAAGGCGTTACATGTCCAGAGACCGGTATATTACTTGAGCGAGGTGCTGTCGGCCTCCAAGCAGAACTACCCCCATTATCAGAAGATGTGCTACTGCGTGCATTTCGCCGCCAAGAAATTGAAGCCCTACTTCCAGGAGCATCCAATCACTGTGGTCTGCACAGCTCCACTAGCTGAGATCATCGGAACCCGAGATGCTTCTGGCCGAGTGGCCAAATGGGCCATCGACCTGGCCCCCTACACCATCTACTACGAGCGCCGCACCGCCATCAAGTCGCAAGCACTGGCCGACTTCCTCGTCAATTGGGCCGAGACCCAGTATCTGCCGCCAGCGCCCGACTCCACCCATTGGCGGATGCACTTCGACGGCTCCAAGATGCTCACCGGCTTGGGAGCCGGCATCGACCTCACCTCCCCCAAGGGCGACAAGCTCAGATATGCGCTACAGATCCACTTCGCCGCCTCCAACAATGTGGCCATGTACGAGACACTCATCCACGGGCTCCGGCTTGCCAAAGAACTCGGCATTCGCCAGATCCTGTGTTATGGCGACTCTGACTTGGTGGTCCAACAATCATCTGGCGATTGGGACGCCAAGGACGCAAATATGGCGAGCTATCATTTCCTCGTCCAGCAACTTAGCGGATACTTCGAGGGGTGCGAGTTCCTCCACGTGCCAAGGAACGACAACAACCAAGCAGACGCCTTGGCACGAAGCGGCTCCGCCCGCCAGGCAATACCATCTGGTGTCGCCCTTCGGCGCCTCCTCAAGCCTTCTATCAAGCCATCACCAGAATCAGATTCAATCTTTGTGCCGGCTCCGCCTGAGGAAGACGGATCCGACTCCAAGAAACACATAGTCAAAGCCGGCCCGGGGACTTCAGAACTCGGCCCGGGGACTGCAGTGGCAAGATCGAAGACTCCAGAGCTCGGCCCGGGAACTGCTCCAGTCGGTCCCGGGACATTGACAAATCAGCAAGCGGCTGCAGACTCCAACCCGCCGCCTCCGAGCCCGGCCGCCATTATCCAAGTCGCACTAGTGGCAGTTGAAGAAATAGCAGCACCTTCATGGGCCCAACCCATCCTCAGGTTCCTAGTAAACGGAGAACTGCCAACGGATGAAATCTTGGCTCGGCAAGTGCAACGCCGAGCAGCAGCCTACACCATAGTCAACAGAGAGCTGGTCAGGTGCAGCGTTACTGGCGTCCTCCAACGCTGCGTCGAGGCAGAACAAGGTCAAGCAATCCTTAGAGACATCCATGAAGGCGAGTGCGGTCACCACGCGGCCTCCAGGGCACTCGTTGCTAAAGCCTTCCGGCACGGTTTCTTCTGGCCAACCGCCCTGGAAGAGGCCAAAGAGTTAGTCTAAAAGTGCAAGGGGTGCCAGATTTTCCGTTCCAAGCCACTTCAGCCAGCTTCCACACTCAAGACTATCCCCATTGCCTGGCCCTTTGCAGTCTAGGGCCTGGACATGGTGGGACCATTCAACACAGCACGAGGTGGCTTGACTCACCTACTTGTCGCAGTAGACAAGTTCACCAAGTGGGTGGAGGTGAAACCCATCAAGAAGTTGAATGGTCCGCCTGCAGTGACCTTCATCGCTGACATCACAACTCGGTACGGCATCCCACACAGCATCATCACCGACAATGGCACGAATTTTGCCAAAGGCGCCTTGGCCCATTTCTGCGCGACACAGGGCATCCGACTGGACTTAGCATCCGTTGCCCATCCGTAGTCAAACGGCCAGGTGGAACGAGCAAATGGCCTCATCTTATCCGGCATCAAGACTCGACTCGTCGTACCACTGGAGCGATCTGCCGGCTGTTGGCTTGAGGAGCTGCCAGCCGTCCTCTGGAGTCTGCGCATGACTCCAAACAAGTCAACCGGCTTCACACCCTTCTTCCTCGTCTATGGCGCCGAAGCCGTCATCCCAACAGACATAGAGTTCGACTCCCCGCGAGTCACCATGTGCACCGAGGAAGAAGCAGAAGAAGCACGTCAAGACGGCGTCGATCTGCTGGAAGAGGGCCGGCTGTTGGCACTCAACCGGTCCAGCATCTACCAGCAGAGTCTACGTTGATACTACAACAGGAAGGTCAGGCCGAGATCTTTCCAAGAAGGCGACCTTGTGCTCCGGCTGATCCAGCGAACAGCCGGCCAGCACAAGCTGTCGGCACCTTGGGAAGGCCCCTTTATCATCAATAAGGTGCTAGGGAACGACGCCTACTATCTGATCGACGCTCAGAAGCCCCGAGCACGCAAGAGGGACGACTCCGGCAAAGAGACAGAGCGCCCGTGGAATGCAAATCTTCTTCGAAGATTTTACAGTTGATGCAGTATGTATTGCACTACCCTTTTGTATTAAAGTAGTAAGACTTTGGGCCCCCCGAGACGAGCTCGGGGACTGCCCTTTTTGTTATCTGTATGATAAGAATTATGCCTTCAAGTATATTACTTTTATTACAAGCCGCTTGGCACCGGGCCAGACTAGTCGACTCGGGGACTCGCCGCCTTGCACTATGAGGAGCTTCCCGCAGTCAGACAGGTAGTGCGCGGTGCCCAATCCGCCTCCTGGCAGAGCCGCAGCTCGCAGAGCGACTGTGAGGCAGGCAGGGGTGAGGAAGAACGGGCGCCCACACGAAAAATGGCTAAGGACCTAAAGCACGAACATAGCGCGAGACGGCCTCCAGCATTTCTGAAGCAGAAAGCCGACTCATGAGCGGCTGGCTCGCCGTCTTTATTAGCCTCCATCAAAGACGGACGACTCTTGGTTAGTCGTCCTGACGCTTTCTATCCAACTTGCTAAAGAAACTCTAAACGGCCAAGTACTTGCCTTCCCGAAGTAGCCAAGCACTTGACCCAGCGACAGTCCGCAGAGCGGCTGTCCGACTGGCAAGGCAGCAACTAAAGGAAGGCGACAAAGGGAAAAGCCTAAAGAGTATTAAGCAAGGAAAGACGGAAATCAGATAAATATTTACATAGGCCCTTGGCCGAATCTTCGAATAGAAGTTCAAAATACACCCCGCGGGTGGAATTGTTCAAATCTAACAAAGTTTTCAAAAGATTACTAAGATAGACAAGCAGAGGCGAAAAAAGCAGCCTAGGAGGTGGCGTCTGGGATCGGAGGATTGGAGGAGATGGAGGTGTCAGGCGCCGGGGCAGTCGGCTGGGCGGTCTCGGTTTGATCGCCTCCGGCGGCAGTCGCCTTCTCTTGACGCGGCTCATTGCTGGAGGCGCGGTCGAGCTGAGGCTGGCCGCCTGCTCCGTCTTCTGGCACCTCCGCCTCGCCTTCGGCCTCCGCCTCGTCCTCCTCCTTGGTGCTGGAGTCGATCACCTCCGCCGAGTCCTCGCCATACTCCGAGTTCATCCCGAACCACTCTGGCGGCACTTCCTCTCCGCCTTCAGCCCGCTCGGGAACGAAGACACTGGTGTCCGTGTACTCGGCGATGGCCGCCGCACGCTCGATAAGGGCGCCCTCCACGGCCTCCAGCTCGGCCTGGGCTTCTGACCGGAATGCAGCCAGACGGTCCAGGTCCAGCCCTGGATACCACGCCTTGACGAACTCCAAGGCCCGGCGTGCTCCGGCCCGGGCCGAGGAGCCCTTCCAGGCCTCAAGACGGCCGGCGGCGACTTCCAGCCAGTCGACGGTCCGACTGGCGGTGCACAGAGCCGGCATGTCCGGCCACAAAGCGGCAACCGCCTGGGCGCCGGCACGCTGAAGCCGGCGCATCTGCCGGTGGGCCGGACGAAGACGGGCTTCAATGCTCAGGAGCTGTTCATCGACGGTTCGGGGGGCATTAGCGGCGATCTCCTCACCGTTTGCCCTTTGCGCCTCACGAGCAGCCTCGATGGCCAGAGGGACCGCCTGCGAGTGACCAGGGAAGAAGTCTGCCAAGACAAAAAAGAAGCCGGCCGAAAAATCAGAAATCGGCCTGACACATAGTCGGAAGCCCGAAGAAACGAAAGAAACATACCATCAACGATATCCTAGATCTCGTGGAAGCCGGAGGTCAGCATTGCCTCTCTGTCAGTCTAGGAGGAGCGCTCGCTCTCGAACTCGGCCAGGAGAGCGGCCTCCTTCTTCTTGGTCTCGTCCCGCGCCTTCTTGAGCAGCTCCTTCTGCTCGGCCAGCTGCGCCGCCAACAGGTCACGCTCCGTGGCGAGCTTGCCACACTCCTCCTCCTTGGCACGACGGGCGGTATTGGCCTCGCCCAGCTGCTCCTGAAGAACGGCGTTGGCTTCTAAGGAGCGAAAGAGGAGACAAATCAGTCATCAGAAAAGAAGATCGCCGGGAAGATCCGGCCCGACTACTCAGCAGTCGGCCCGAATCTCGGGACTACAGCCCGCGGGTGCGCCAGCACGCCCCCGCGAAGAAGACGAACTTACTCCGGCTTTCCAACAAGTCGGCAGCCCGCTTGCTCAACTCCTCAACATTGCGGTTGAAGGCAGTAGCGCGGAGGTTGTGATACTACTGTAATAAGTCATTGAAGACAAAGTTAGTATTTGGAACTCGCCAGAGGGAGTTCCGAACTGCCTGCTCAGCAGCCGGCCCAGAACTCGGGGACTACACCCAGTGGGTGCGCTGGCGTGCCCCCACGGAGAAAAACAAGAATCAAAAAGAAGAAGGAAACGTACTCGGACGGCCGTCCGCGCTGCCAGATGCGCCCTGGTGCAAGTTTGAAGGGTGTCGCCTTCAGCGCGCAGCTTCGCCTGAACGTCCAGAAGCGCTTGATTCAGCGGACCAGTGCCGCCTCCGTGCACCCACCCGGTGTGCGCGGCGCTTGTGGCCTCGGCATCTAAGGTTGCCGAGCTGGCGGCGCCGGTCTCCCTAGGCCGCGGCGCCGAGGTCGCCCTCTCAAGACGGCGGCGCACCGGCGAGGCGACTTGGAGAAGCAGCCGCGCCTCGGCCTCGTCTGTGACCGGCGGCTCCGACGGACACACCGGTTGCTTGCCGTGCGGTCTCCCAGACGGCGGTGGAGGCGGCGGTGGCGGCACGAGAGTGTCCGACGTGGAGGCCTCGCTGCTCTCCTTCTCCACAACGGGGTTCTCGGTGCCGGCCTCCCCGGTCTGCCCCGTGAATTCCGGAGGCGGCGGTGCAGACGACAGTGGGGGGACGAGCATCGCCGAGCGGCGACGCGCGGCCTCCTCGGCATGCCGTCTCGCCGCAAGGGCGGCTTCGGCTTCCTCCAGCTTCTTCTGGGCGGAGGCGGCCGCCTTGTCGGCCTCCGCCTTTTCCAGGCGTTCGGCCTCCTCCTCCACGCGCTTCTCCCGCGCATTTCGCTCCGTCTCCTCTCGGAAGTCGGCGGTGGGGTCAGCCCGCCGAGTATTGGCGGACGTCTCTGCCGACCCCGTGACAGAGGGGACGGCGACTCTCTCAAGGGAAAGAGGGGCCCTCAAGAAGAATGGAGGGAGTATAAAGAAGACTCGGACAAGATTCAACGAAGGAAAATATAAAAAAAAGAGCATAAAGACTCACGCAGAGACTAGCGGCGGCCTTCTCACTTCCCTTCGGAAGCGGTTGGCCTTCGCGGCCGCCTCCTCCCGTTTGGTCGCGGCGGCCGCCCCCTTGAACTTCTTCAATTTGCCGCTGGGCGCACTCGGCCCGGCGTGACGCCTCTTCATGCCGCCTTGGCCGGCCAGGCCGGCGGAGGAGCCGGCGCCTAACGGGCCGATCCTCAGCTGGTGGCGTGGAGCGACTTCGCCTTCGGCGTCGTCATCAGGCCAGTCGGCGAAGGTGGCCGAGGGCCTGAAGTCGCCTTCTGCTCCTCCTCCCCCGCCTTCGGCGTCGGCTTCCATCGCCGCCGCCCCCAAGTCGGGGTCGTCGACGTCCCTGTCCGCACGATCGGGGACATACTTGCGGGGCTGTCTCGTGGCGCCGGCTGCAGGCTGCATATGGGGATTCTAGCTCAGAAGAAACCAACAAGAGTCAAAATCCGGAGTCGGCCGCAAAGAAGACAAAACAATAGAGGGACGCGACATACCACTGGTGGGGGGTTGTCGCGCGAGTACGACTCCTTGCCGAACTGCCAGTCCTCCCCGAACTCGCAGTTCGTGATATAATTCACCATGTTTGCCACCTCTGCGCGGGGCATCTCCTTGGTGCACATCCGACTCGGGTCTTGGAGGCCACTCATCTGACAGATCAAGTGAGGCCGACCTTGGAGCAGGAGAACTCGGCGCGCCACGAAGGCGGCCAGCAAGTCGGCCCCAACGAGACCCTCTGACTGCGTCAAGACCCGGAGTCGAGCTACGGCGGCGGCTCCGGCGGGAGTCAGCGTCTTGACTCGGTGAGACCAGCTGGGAAGCCTCCTAGTTAGGGGGACGGCGCTGTAAGGCGGCATGTTGACCCAGTCGCCATCGGAGGCGAGGTTCTTCACGTAGAAGTATGAGCGCTGCCACATCTTCACCGACTTGATCAGTGTGATGGTAGGAAAGGGGTTGTCGGCCGTCGAGCGCCGCATTGCGATGAAGGCGCCGCACTAAGCCGGCACGCCGGCGATGTGCGTGTCGAGCTTAGAAGAGAAGAATTCTCCCCACAGCTCGATGGTGGGGAGAACACCAAGGAAACCTTCACACAGAGTGGCAAAGGCGGAGAGCAACACCACCGTATTCGGAGTGAGGTGGTGCGGTTGAAGGATGTGGAACTCCAAGAACGAGCGGAAGAAACCGATCGCCGGCAGCCCCAGGCCGCGCATGAGGTGCGAGCGGAAGATGACCCGCTCGCCCTCCTCCGACGCCAGCCGGATCTCTCCCTCCGGCGCGGCGCGGGCGCGCACGAGGTCCGCGCTAGGGAGACGGCGTGTCCGGCGGAGGAACTCGATGTGTTCCTCTTCCACCTCCGTGCCATCCCATACGCCGGAGCGCACGGCGATAGCCGCGGCGGAGGAGGAGCTCATCGCCGCGGTGTGGAATGCTCTTGCTCAACGGCGGAGGCAGGAAGGAGAGAAGACAAGGCGAAGCAGGGAGCGGGGAAGAAGGGCGCGCGTGCTGTGCCGCTCCGCTCCCCCCCGACTACTTATAGCCCTATGGGCTGAGAAGCCGAGGGGGCGGGCGTGGGATTAACCGTGCACGATACCCCCACGCCGCCCCATGATCTACCCCACAAAGTTACTGCGCGCAGTAATGACATGGGAAAACTAACCGTCCACGGCCGTAGCGGATCCATTCGTATGCCGAGGCACGGTAGTGGCGGCCCCACCTGACGGCACGTCCCGTCGCGCGCGTGGGCAGGCAGACTATCCTCTCCATGTGGCACCACGCGATAGGACCGCCCCAATGGCTGCAGGGAAGCGTATCAGGCATGCCGCCTGGTCTCCCGCCGCGACTTTCGAGCGCGGTTCTCTGCTAAAAAACTTCCGACTTTCGACAGTCGGCCCGAGGGAAGACGGCAGCCGAGTTCCAGAGCCCGCTCCGGGAAGGATGAAACTGTCGAAGCCCCACAATGCAGCGTCCGCAGGGCTTCACCAGCTTCGGGGACTACTGTCAGAGTATTGGGCCACGGGTAGGCTAACTCGAGTCCCAGGACCTTTCAAGACATCGGGGCAGGCCGCGCCCCTCAAGCCGAGTCCCAGGAGCGACTCCAAGACAAGACAAGTCCCAGACGGCGACTCTGAGACAAGCCGACTCCGAGTTGGCGACCTCCAGAGAGGCCGACTATGGAGAGTCGGCCCATGACTCCTCCCTCATCCCGAAGTGCGACGCGGGGTACGGTCACGGCGTGGCCGTTCCCCCTGCTTACGGAGGGCCGGCATGGCTACAGTGAGCCGTATCGCTAGAAGATCTCCGGTGAGGCGCGGCACTATTGCCATGCCTGCCCTGACCTCAGCCACAGTGCGCCACGCACTGTGCCCACGACGCCGTCCTATACGGCCCGAAGACGTTGGGGCCACCTGTCTATGGGTGGGCCGAAGGCGGCCTGGGCGCCCCGAAGACGGTCCTGTGGGAGCCGGCCTCCTTGGAGTCTGCCGACTCCTCCCCAGGGCCCCACGGTCCATTAACCAGATAGAATGGGGAATGGCGACAGTGATCGCCCGATAGATGGCGGCACTCTTGTCACGACCCAATGACCGAGCCTGCATCATCAGGAGCGCCGCTACAGTATCAAGCATGTCCGCGGGACCCGCCAATCGGCGGGCCCCAGAAGCCGGCAGGGAAGACGGCGGCATGAGAGACAGACGGCTAGGACCCGCGCCCAGCCAGATTACTATTGTACCCCCGGGGGGTAGGCCTATATAAACCCCCCGAGGTACCCATGCAAAGGGTTCGGACCTAGATAGAGATAGACCAGATAGCACAGGGAGGAGAGAGTTAGCCCTGCCCTCTCCAGCCTCCCGAAACAGCTCCAGGAGCACCATTGTAGTCACTTTGCCTTAGTGATCATGCGGAGACCCCGCAGAGCAGCAGTAGGGGTTTTATCTCCTAGGAGAGCCCTGAAGCTGGGTAAGTTCCGCCGGCGTGCATGTCTTCGCCTCATCCCGCTTCCAGGCACCGGCGACGTTCTACTCGCTCTCACCATGATAAGCCATCCTTTGGCATATGTCGTACCCAACCCCCGACATTCGCCTAAGTCAAAAAACTACTCCGAGTGGAGAGCAGTCCTCCCACTCGGGGGCTTAGCTGCGACCCCATACTCGCCTAAGTTAAAAACTACTCTGAGTGGAGAGTAGTCCTCCCACTCGGGGGCTTAGCTGCGACCTCGTACTCGCCTAACACTACAAAAAAAGACACATCCGTGACATTTTGGGCTGAACGAAAAAAATTCTGTCATACTTATGACACTTCTATGACGATAATTGTGACAAAACCCGATATCATCATAGATGTGGTGGGCTCCTACTTCTATGACAAAAGATCATGATAGAAAATGGGCTTTTCGTCCTGGGCAGGCTGGAGACGCAGCTGCATGACATTCTTTGGGCCGTCCATGACAGAAAAAACCATGGTAGAAGTGAGGGCGAGGAAAATTTCGGCGAGTTCCCCGTTATGGTGGGAGGTCGGGGGCCGAGCGATGCGCGTTTCTCTTGTACACGTACACGCGTGTGTGCGAAGCGTTGGCTCTAATTGAACCCGAGCGAGGCGTTGGGCTCTAACTGAACCCAAGTGATTGCACTGCAGGCTACGCGTTACTGAACCCGAGCGATCGATCGATGGCTGTTAACTGAACCCGATCGAGCGATTCCTTCGCTACCGCTGCTAACTGAAGCCCATCGATGCTGCCTCTGAATGAACAGTGAGCGTTGCGGGGGGGTTTCGATGAACAGTGAGCGGTGGGGTCAGGACCCCGTGGAGTTGCCTCTGGATGAACAGGACCCCGATCAATCGAGTCGGTTAGGGCTGGATGAACAGGACCCCGTGAAGGGCTGGATGAATAGGACAACCCCGTGGAGGGCTGGATGAACAGTAGACGGTGGAGGGGTGGATGAACAGTAGCCCGTGGAGCGGTGGTTGAACAAGAGCCCGTGGAGAGGGGTGGTTGAACAGTAGCCGACGGAGTAGTGCGTGGAGGCTGGATGAACAGGAGCCCGTCGATGAACAGTCGCAGGTGGAGGCTGGAGGAGGTCGATGGTGGATGAATAGTAGCCCGTGGAGGCTGGAGGAGGTCGACAGTGGAGATGAACAGTATCCCGTGGAGTCCTGTTTTGTGGTACGCCACACCCCTCCTGATGAACAGGACCCCCGTTTCGACCGTAGCGCTCCAACACAAGTCCGTTTCCTCCGTTTTGCGGTACGCCACACCCCTCCCGATCAACAGGACCATGTTTCGACCGGAGGAGGTACAACACAAGTCAGTTTCCTCCGTTTTGCGGTACGCCAGACCCCTCCCGATGAACATGATCCCGTTTCGAACGTGGCTGGTTGAAGACAAGGCTGTTTCCTCCATTCTGTGGTACGCCAGGCCTCGTTTCCATCGCATGTTCCATCCAAGCCCTCCTGATGAACACGGCGACGCATTCCGTTCCGACCTAGCCGATTGGGTCCCCATGAACACGATGAAATTCAGTTTCTCCGTTCCGACCCAGCCATGTACACGAGCCCTGGCCGTACGTATGCGCGAGTAGGCATTCTAGACCCCGCCCGTATGTACGGACATGGCCATATTTTCTTTCTTGCACACTGGCCACTGTACGTACGAGTACACGCTACGTGCGCGCCTCTACTACAACATGTGCACGCCTCTACATCCACCAGCATGTACGTTCATGTTCGCGGCCAGAATGACAATGCTACAAATGCTTTGACCAGGTGGGTCCCGACTGTTGGGCACTTCCTTGCATGCGAAGATGTAGCTAGTGGGTCCCAGCAGTCAGGGGGGCGAATCGTTTTTTTGTTGCCCGGGCGCACTTCCTTGCGTGCGAAGATGTAGTAGGTGGGTCCCAGCAGTCAGGGGGCGAATCATTTTTTTCACGAAATACGGTGGACCGTCCGGTGGGTCCCTGTCACGCCCAATATGCGACCCTATCCAAGAGGAACTCGAAGGTCCCACCAAGGATAGAGCCGCATATTGAAACGCTTTTGCAAGGTGGATATCATTACATCAACATTACATAATAGATGGGGATACATACAAAAGGCATACAATGCCACACGAATACAACATCATCTTACATAAGAGCACCATCCGACTACGGATGAAACACAAAAAGAAACTCAAATGACATCCACCCTGCTAGCCCAGGCTGCCAACCTGGAACCTATCCCCTGATCAAAGAAGGAGCAGAACAAGAACTCCAAAACAAGCAAACATTGCTCTCGCATCATGATCATCGCATAACCTGTACCTGCAACTGTTGTTGTCGTAATCTGTGAGCCACGAGGACTCAGCAATCCCATTACCATGGGTATCAAGACTAGCAAAGCTTAATGGGAAAGGAAGGGGTAAAGTGGTGAGGTTGCAGCAGCGACTAAGCATAATATGGTGACTAACATACGCAAATAAGAGCGAGAAGAGAACAAATGGAACGGTCATGAAGCTAGCAATGATCAAGAGGTGATCCTGAACTCCTACTTACGTCAATCATAACCCAAAGCCGTGTTCACTTCCCTACTCCGCCGAGAAGAGACCATCACGGCTACACACATGGTTGATGTGTTTTAATTCAGATCTGGTGTCAAGTTATCTACAACCAGACATTAACAAATTCCCATCTGCCACATAACCGTGGGCACGGCTCTCGAAAGTTTATACCCTGCAGGGGTGTCCCAACTTAGCCCATGATAAGCTCTCATGGTCAACAAAGGATATTCCTTCTCCCAGGAAGACCCGATCAGTCTCGGAATCCCAGTTTACAAGACATTTCGACAATGGTAAAACAAGACCAGCAAAGCCGCCCGATCCGCCGACAATCCCGATAGGAGCTGCACATATCTCGTTCTCAGGGCAACAACAGATAGGTCAGCCTATGAGTAAAACCAACCCTCGAGTTGCCCCGAGGTGGCCCCGCAGTCTGCCCGGTTCGAACCAGCACTTAGAGAAGCACTCGCCCGGGGGGGGGCTAAAATAAAGATGACCCTCGGGTTGGCCGACCCAAGGGAAAGGTATAGGTGGTGGTGAGGAAAATGGTAAAACCAAGGTTGGGCCTTGCTGGAGGAGTTTTATTCAAAGCAAACTGTCAAGGGGGTCCCATAAATCACCCAACCGCGTAAGGAACGCAAAATTCGGGAACATAACACCGGTATGACGGAAAGTAGGGCGGAGAGAGTGGAACAAAACACCAGTAATAAGGCCGAGCCTTCCACCCTTTACCAAGTATATAGATGCATTAATTAAATAAGAGATATTGTGATATCCCAACATAATCCTATCCACCATGGAGCAATCTTCAACTTCACCTGCAACTAACAACGCTATAAGAGGGGCTGAGCAAAGCGGTAACATAGCCAAGAGATGGTTTGCTAGGTAGGGTGAAAAGGTTAGAGGCTCACATGGCAATTTGGCAGGCTTGAAGAGCAAGTGATATGTAGCACAGCATAGCAATAGAACGAAGCAACTAGCATAGCAATGATAGTAATGAGATCCAGGGTGACGGTCATCTTGCCTGAAATCCCGCTAGGAAGAAGATCCATGAAGAAGACGAACGGGAGTGGTCGAACGAATCCTCACAATCGCAACATTACTAGAACTAAGAAGCAACACCGGAAAGAAACAAACAACATGGTAAAAAACCATCACATAAACATGGCATGATGCACAAACAAGTATGATGCATGTCTGGTTTAAAGAGGCATGGCATGGCAAAGTGCAACAAACAATACTACAAGTTAAGTGGAGCTCAATATGCAACGAGTTGCATATCGACGAAACACCACATTCATTTATTTAGTTCTCTCCTGTTTATGTACCCAACAATATTAAATGTTGTTAAACATGGCAAGAGGTGAAGTTTAAATAAGGCCGGAACAACAAACAACAATTCCGGAAAATCCTCATATGCAATTTATGAATTTGCTACTGTTCTGCCCTAAACCATATTTTAATGTTGTCAAGCTGTAAAACAAAGTGCACCAAGTTAATCTATGCATTTTTCCACCCCATTTACATATCAAGTTTATTAAATTTGGAGCTACGGTTATTTAGTTATGAAATAAAGCATTTTAACATGGCATTTAAGCAAAGTTAAACAAACAACATTTTAAACATTCCAAACATTGATGAAAGTGGCATATTGTTAATCTACACAAAATTCTAAGCATTTTACAAGTTTAGATCATTTTGATATGATGCACGGTTGGAGAATTATTAAATGCATGACCTCTAGGGACTTTTTGGTAAAACAGTAATTTACTAGATAAATAGCAAAATTGCCGAACTGAAAAAAAACATGATATGGGCCGCATCTGCTGGGCCAACAGCGTATAGGAGAGGGGGTTGGAGGGGCTTCTCACCATGGGCCAAGGCCCAACTCGGTGTGGAGGGCGCTAGCTGGGCCAGATCTGGAGTCCAGCAGGTGCGCGTGGTGGTCGAAAGCTCGATGCAGCACTGCTGCATCTCGCTGCAGAAGAATGGCCGTAGGGGCGAAGCAGAGGCCGACGGCGAGGCTGCACAGGGGCTCGGCAACGGGCACCTGAGAGGGAACCGGCGACCGTGGGGAGTCCAGCATGGCACGAGACGACGAGGAGGGGCGCGGTCAATGCGCACGAGGAAGGGGATCGAGCGAAACGCAGCTGCGACAGGAGCTTCTGCTGAGTAAAAGAGAGAGGGTTCAGAGGGAGAGAGACTAGGAGGTTGAGAGCCGGGCAAGAAGAACTTCAGGTGGAGGAAGGAGAAGAAAGGGAAGGCACCGGGCACGGGGAACCTCGGGAGGTTGACGCTTGGTGGTCCGGCGAGGTCCTGCGCGGGCGCTCGAGGCAGCAGGGGGTTCGGGACGGCCTTGGGTGGTATGCACGGGGGAATGAGGGGACGGCAGCGGCTCGGGGTCAAGCGTGGTCGAAGGCGCACGGGGCTGCTGCTGCTTTAAGGAGACTAAGGTGCGGCCACGGATCGAGAGAAGAGGTCGGCCATGGTGTCCTGTGGAGGCAACAGAGAGAGATGAGTGGGGAAAGGAGAAAAAATAGAGAAAGGGAAGGAAGAACAGGGAGGAAGGGTGCGTTCCTGCGTGCTCGGGGCGAGGGAGCCATGAACCAAGGGAGGGGAGCTGGAGCTCCGGGTTGCTGCTGGAGGACGACGGGGTCCTGGTTGATGGCTTTGATTGCCGGCGGGGGAAGTGGCTCGAGGCCATGGACGAGCTCCTGGCTCATGAAGGCGGCGTGGTGATCTGGGAGGAGCTCGAGGTGGGAGGTGCTTGAGGTCGGGGTTCAAATGGTTGGTTGGGTTTGCAAATTGAGGATGTGGGTGGATCGAGGGGATCCCGAGGAGAAGGTGGGTGTGTGGCGGCGGCGGAATGGGAAGGATGGGACAGGATCCATAGATCCTAGGGTTTGATCTGGTTAAATAGGTAGGGGACTGGGTAGGGGCTAATCCTGTCCGTCCGATTATAATCGGGCGGTCGTAAATAAATGGGTTAGGTAGCCCGAATAATAAAACGGGGATATTTTGTAGAAGTTTGGGGATGATTCGAGTCCAACGGTGATGACTGAGCGGTTCGGGTTCGGGGGAGTTTTCGGACGCGCGCAAGAGGAGTTTGGCAAAACGCCATCGAGACAAGGGGTTTTGATGGGCTCAGAAGAGAGAGAGAAGAGAGCAGTACGGTTGATCTGAGAGGGGTCAACAGGGACAAGAAAGAAGCGGCAACTACGAGCGAATGCAAGTTTTATGAAAACAATTACGGCAACGAGTGCCGATGCAATGCAAATGATGACATAAGATGAAATGCAAGACATGAACAAAATGCAAAACAAAAAACAAAAACCCAACCACGGAGGGAATAACATATCGCATCTCCGGAAAAGGCTAGAGTTGGAGTTACGAATATGGAAAGTTGTATCCGGGGCATTACAGTCCCTGCTGTCAGGTGGAGGAACAAGAATGACATAATTTGGACAGCACTCCGGTAGAGAAGAGAAGAAAACTTGATGAGATGAAAAGATATTGAAGAGATGATACAACAGTCTGGTTAAATGGATAAGCCAGACAAGAAGACGATCCTCACCAAACGAGGTGATGGGTGAAGAGCACAACATCACAATGCCTCTGTAACGAAAGAATAGAAGTTAGACCGTTGGGATAAAGGGACGGAGAAGAAAATTACAACTTTTGCCACAAGTGAACTTGGAAAGCATCCTTGCAAAGAAGGATTGAACGGAGTTGTTGGAAAATCAACAACGAGAAGCACAAGCTTGTTGTGGGCTTATGGAAAACATCTCGAGACTATGAGGTGACAACCGGCCACTAATGGAAACCATTGATTTGATTGAGAGCACCAAAGAGATGAAAAACTTCTTCACTGAGATGAGAAGGAGAAAATTGGATCATAGACACGCACCACAAATAGCAGCATTCCCAATGGAAGGCTTTAGGTGAAATATACCCCAAGATAACTCCAACAAAGAGATTAATGGATTTAAAATACCTCATTCTTGACAACATGTGAATCGCAAAACATGAATGGAAATTGTCAAGAATGATATAACACCATCTCAAAAGATAAAGTAGAAAGATTGCACTTCGAAATGCAAGAAGAAGAATACTTGAACTCCCCAAAACAAAACGTGTGTTGAACACCATGTTTATTTTAGAGTATAGCTTGGCGGGTCATAACTTAGAGAGAAATCTTGAAGAACAATTGAAGAATGAAAAGAATCTTTGATGAACCACCATGTAGAGCCTCAATGAAGAACTCCGGTAATAAAAGGATGATAAAAAGAAAGAGAAGTTGAAAACACAAGGTGAAGCATTGCAAAGATTTAGATGGATCTTCGCGACGATAATGCGGAGAACTTGGAACTCCGGAAAAGAAAAGATGAAGCATCTGGAACCGAGAAAAATGACATGATGAACAACTCTGGAAAGAAGAAACTAGATTACTTGGATGAAACAATAATAAGAATTACGTTATGCAAATCCTTCACCAATTTAAATTGATGACAAGCAACGGATTTGGCATACTACTTATTCTCGTAGAAAGGATTAAAAGAGATATAGCACAAGCTTGAGAAGGTATTGATGGAACCACCGGTGGGATTTGGAAACCATGAATGAATTAATATGATAACGAAGGAAGTGAAATCTTGAACGAACCACCGTAAGAATTGAAAATGAAAGTAGCAAAGGCGCACATCACCGGGAAGAATTGGAAAACAAATGAAGATACTTGAGGGGATTTGGATACCTGAGAACGAAGAAATCATGAACTGATTAGAGGATATTTGAACGATTCACCGATAAGATTTGGAGAACGATGACTACACGCTGAGAATGAAGAATTATAACATGATGGCCTTCGGAGGAAAGAAATGGAAACAACTCATGAAATGCTTCGAATGGGTGAAAAGAATTCCCACAATCTAAAACAATTATGAGAGGATGGCATCGAACTTGAACTACGCATCTTTGGAAGAACGGGTAAGGATTTAAGAGGAACTCTTCTTCGGTCTTCAAAATCCGAGAATGACGAGGAGAAACAACACCAAAATTGTTGAGATACTCCTAGAGAATGAAAAGCGAAGAGGTTGAGGCAACAATGAAATAATTTGAAATCGATCTTGGAGAAGGCATGTGACTGATGGGATCCATTCTTCCGTCACACTTGAAAAGAATTGAGAATAACTCCAGAAGAATTAGAAGAGTCAGGTAAGATCCTAGGAAAAGACCTGTCGGTTAGGGCCCACTCAAAAGAAAACACCGTTGAACAATTTTAAAGAGAGGTTGCACCGGTTGAATTAAATGGCTTGAATGAGATAACAACCTCAAAATATCTTGAATGGATTGAGAATGGAAACACAAGTCTTGGGAGAGATCTTCAGCACTCCAGAACAAATGAATATGAAGAAGTGAATGATTAAGAGGTGCATCGGCCTGAGAAAGCATTAGAAATGAGGAAAGGAATATGATGAATATCGAAAGCTTGAATTGGATCCACCGGGGAAGAAACAACAATGAAGGGTGATGAACTTGAAACTGTCGAGCATCTTCATGGGAAATCACCGGATAAGAACATTGACGAAAAAGAATGTTGAGACTTCTCATCAATAAGATGGATACTTGATTAAGATATCTGAGTCCTTGAAGAAAAGGGTGGGAGGGCGGGAAAACAAAGGCAACTTGGGGAAGGTGAAACAAACACCGTTGAAAAAACTTAGAATTGATCTCGCAAATATTGGAATGATCGGATCCACTTGAAGAGAAGCACGTCGGTTGGAAAAGAATTAACATGACGACCTCAATGATCACGAAGGATTAGTATTCACATAGCAATATGAGAACAACGTTTAGGAAAGGTATGGATTCAACATTTGACTTCGAAGCAACTCGAACACTACATATAACACAAAAGAAAGGATTTGGCTTGCAGAATAAGCCAGAACAAATACATATGATAGAGATTTACCCAATCCCATATCATGCATCTGTCGGAAAGATATTCTAGGAGCTACTTGAATTCCCACCTATAAAACTCCTGAAACCTTCTGGTTATGCAATCTGGTGTTGGGGATACAGGGGAAGCAATATATCTCACCCAAACTAACAATCCCTACATCGAGCTTTATCCATCCGTCAACACATAACCAAGAAAACTCTAGAAATCATGTACCTCAACCTTCGAAAAGCATCTGTTATACGAGCTATGGCAATACTACCGAACTCCCCAGTACTGGGTGGCGTCGAGGTTATCTCACCAACAACTGCATAAAAGAGATTTTCGATGTCGGCAAAACTCAGGTATTCCAGAACTGCAACGATAAAATTATGACGACAACACCTCGGAGCTCAACTCCCCGGGACACTGCCACAACCCCTAAATGTCGGGAGGCACCAAGAACAATATTCTCGTCATAAGAATATCGGAACGATCCCAAGATACCCGCATGATCCTAAAAATATTTTAGTGAAATTTGAGGAGAGGAAAGTCAAAACATCTACGTTAGGAGACCTCACCAGAGCGACGAAGGGGCCGAAGAGTAGAAAGAATCCTACTCTCCGTTATATACAATCCTAAGACTCAAAATAGTTTTTTCTAGACTCAACAACGGCCAACCATCAAGGGGGATCCTATGGTCGGTCGAGGCTTTGATACCAACTTGTCACGCCCAATATGCGACCCTATCAAAGAGGAACTCGAAGGTCCCACCAAGGATAGACCCGCATATTGAAACACTTTTGCAAGGTGGATATCATTACATCAACATTACATAATAGATGGGGATACATACAAAAGGCATACAATGCCACACGAATACAACATCATCTTACATAAGAGCACCATCCGACTACGGATGAAACACAAACAGAAACTCAAACGACATCCACCCTGCTAGCCCAGGCTGCCGACCTGGAACCTATCCCCTGATCGAAGAAGGAGCAGAAGAAGAACTCCAAAACAAGCAAACATCGCTCTTGCGTCATGATCATCGCATAACCTGTACCTGCAACTGTTGTTGTAGTAATCTGTGAGCCACGAGGACTCAGCAATCCCATTACCATGGGTATCAAGACTAGAAAAGCTTAATGGGAAAGGAAGGGGTAAAGTGGTGAGGTTTCAGCAGTGACTAAGCATAATATGGTGTCTAACATACGCAAATAAGAGCGAGAGGAGAACAAATGGAACGGTCGTGAAGCTAGCAATGATCAAGAGGTGATCCTGAACTCCTACTTACGTCAATCATAACCCAAAGCCGTGTTCACTTCCCGGACTCCACCGAGAAGAGACCATCACGGCTACACACACGGTTGATGTGTTTTAATTCGGATCTGGTGTCAAGTTATCTACAACCGGACATTAACAAATTCCCATCTGCCACATAACCGCGGGCACGGCTCTTGAAAGTTTATACCCTGCAGGGGTGTCCCAACTATGCCCATGATAAGCTCTCACGATCAACGAAGGATATTCCTTCTCCCAGGAAGACCCGATCAGTCTCGGAATCCTGGTTTACAAGACATTTCGACAATGGTAAAACAAGACCAGCAAAGCCGCCCAATGCACCGACAAACCCGATAGGAGCTATACATATCTCGTTCTCAGGGCAACACCAGATAGGTCAGCCTACGAGTAAAACCAACCCTCGAGTTGCCCCGATGTGGCCCCGCAGTCTGCCCGGTTCGAACCAGCACTTAGAGAAGCACTGGCCCGGGGGGGGGGCTAAAATAAAGATGACCCTCAGGTTGGCCGACCCAAGGGAAAGGTATAGGTGGTGGTGAGGCAAATAGTAAAACCAAGGTTGGGCCTTGCTGGAGGAGTTTTATTCAAAGCGAACTGTCAAGGGGGTCCCATAAATCACCCAACCGCATAAGGAATGCAAAATCCGGGAACATAACACCGGTATGACGGAAACTAGGGGGGCAAGAGTGGAAGAAAACACCAGGCATAAGGTCGAGCCTTCCACCCTTTACCAGGTATATAGATGCATTAATTAAATAAGAGATATCGTGATATCCCAACATAATCCTGTCCACCATGGAGCAATCTTCAACTTCACCTGCAACTAACAATGCTATAAGAGGGGCTGAGCAAAGCGGTAACATAGTCAAGCAATGGTTTGCTAGGAAGGATGAAAAGGTTAGAGGCTGACATGGCAATTTGGGAGGCTTGAAGAGCAAGTGATAGGTAGAGCAGCATAGCAATAGAACGAAGCAACTAGCATAGCAATGGTAGTAATGAGATCCAGGGTGACGGTCATCTTGCCTGAAATCCCGCTAGGAAGAAGAGCGAGTCCATCAAGAAGACGAACGGGAGTGGTCAAACGAATCCTCACAATCGCAACATTACCAGACCTAAGAAGCAACACAGGAAAGAAACGAACAACATGGTAAACAACCATCACATAAACATGGCATGATGCACAAACAAGTGTGATGCATGTCCGGTTTAAAGAGGCATGGCATGGCAAAGTGCAAGAAACAATACTACAAGTTAAGTGGAGCTCAATATGCAACAAGTTGCATATCGACGAAACACCACATTCATTTATTTAGTTCTCTCCCGTTTATGTACCCAACAATATTAAATGTTGTTAAACATGGCAAGAGGTGAAGCATAATTAAACTACCTATCTAGGCAAGTTTAAATGATGCCGGAACAAAAAACAACAATTCCGAAAAATCCTCATATGCAATTTATGAATTTGCTACTGTTCTGCCCTAAACCATATTTTAATGTTGTCAAGCTGTAAAACAAAGTGCACCAAGTTAATCTATGCATTTTCCACCCCATTTACATATCAAGGTTATTAAATTTGGAGCTACGGTTATTTAGTTATGAAATAAAGCATTTGAACATGGCATTTAAGCAAAGTTAAACAAACAGCATTTTAAACATTCCAAACATTGATGAAAGTGGCATATTGTTAATCTACACAAAATTCTAAGCATTTTACAAGTTTAGATCATTTTGATATGTTGCATGGTTGGACAGTTATTAAATGCATGAACTCTAGGGACTTTTCTGTAAAACAGTAATTTACTAGATAAATAGCAAAATCGCCGAACTGGAAAAAAACATGATATGGGCCGCATCTGCTAGGCCAACAGCATACAGGAGAGGGGGCTGGAGGGGCTGCTCACCATGGGCCAAGGCCCAACTCGGTGTGGAGGGCGCTGGCTGGGCCAGATCTGGAGTCCAGCAGGTGCGCGTGGTGGTTGAAAGCTCGATGCAGCACTGCTGCATCTCGCTGTAGAAGAACGGCGGCAGGGGCGAAGCAGAGGCCAGTGGCAAGGCTGCCCAGGGGCTCGGCAACGGGCACCTGAGAGGGAACCAACAACGATGGGGAGTCCAGCATGGCATGGGACGACGAGGAGGGGCGCGGTCAACGCGCTCGAGGCAGGGGATCAAGCGAAACCCAGCTGCGACAGGAGCTTCTGCTGAGTAAAAGAGAGAGGGTTCAGAGGGAGAGAGACGGGGAGGTTGAGATCCGGGCAAGAAGAACTGCGGGAGGAGGAAGGAGAAGAAAGGGAAGGCACTGGGCATGGGGAACCTAGGGAGGTTGATGCTTGGTGGTCCGGCGAGGTCCTGCGCGGGCGCTCGAGGCAGCAGGGGGGTCGGGACGACCTTGGGTGGTCTGCACGGGGGAACGAGGGGAAGGCAGCGGCTCGGGTCAGGCGTGGTCGAAGACGCACGGGGCTGCTGCTGCTTGAAGGAGACGAAGGTGCGGCGACAGATCGAGAAAAGAGGCCGGCCATGGTGTCCTGTGGAGGTAATAGAGAGAGATGAGTGGGGAAAGGAGAAAAAATAGAGAAAGGGAAGGAAGAACAGGGAGGAAGGGTGCGTTCCTGCATGCTCGGGGCGAGGGCGCCATGGACTGAGGGAGGGGAGCTGGAGCTCCGGGTTGCTGCTGGAGGACGACGGGGTCCTGGTTGATGGCTTCGATTGCCGGCGGGGGAAGTGGCTCGAGGCCGTGGACAAGCTCCTGGCTCATGAAGGCGGCGTGGTGATCTGGGAGGAGCTCGAGGTGGGAGGTGCTCGAGGTCAGGGTTCAAATGGTTGGTTCGGTTTGCAAATCGAGGATGTGGGTGGATCGAGGGGATCCCGAGGAGAAGGTGGGTGTGTGGCGGCGGCGGAATGGGAAGGATGGGACAGGATCCCTAGATCCTAGGGTTTGATCTGGTTAAATAGGTAGGGGACTGGGTAGGGGCTAATCTGGTCCGTCCGATTATAATCGGGCGGTCGTAAATAAATAGGTTAGGTAGCCCGAATAATAAAACGGGGATGTTTGGTAGAAGTTTGGGGATGATTCGAATCCAACGGTGATGACTGAGCGGTTCGGGTTCGGGGGAGTTTTTGGACGCGCGCAAGAGGAGTTTGGCAAAACGCCATGGAGACAAGGGGTTTTGATGGGCTCAGAAAAGAGAGAGAAGAGAGCGGTCCGGTTGATCTGAGAGGGGTCAACAGGGACAAGGAAGAAGCGGCAACTACGAGCGAATGCAAGTTTTATGAAAACAATGACGGCAACGAGTGCCGATGCAATGCAAATGATGACATAAGATGGAATGCAAGACATGAACAAAATGCAAAACAAAAAACAAAAAAACCCAACCACGGAGGGAATAATATATCGCATCTCCGGAAAACGCAAGAGTTGGAGTTACGAATATGGAAAGTGGTATCCGGGGCATTACAGTCCCTGCTGTCAGGTGGAGGAATAATTATTTTGCGCGTAGGCATTTCCTTGTGGCCGCCGTGGACCCAGCTATCAGCCTCTCCACGTACAGTACTCCGATGGAAGTCGTTCCTTGAACATGTTGACCACGCCGTGTGGAGAGCACCAGGGCGGTGGACGACAGCGAGGCCTAGGAAGGGGATGACCCGGAGCCGAGGAAGACGCGGGAGTGGAAGCCCGCGCAGTACGTATTCACTGGTTCGGCTGTGGTGTGAGGCTGTCATCGCCGCAGAATAACAGGGGGTGTGGGTGATGATACGTCTCCAACGTATCTATAATTTTTGATTGTTCCATGCTATTATATTACCCCTTTTGGATATTTATGGGCTTTTTTTACACATTATTATCATTTTTGGGACTAACCTACTAACTGGTGGCCCAGCCCGTATTGCTGTTTTTTGCCTATTTCAGTATTTCGAAGAAAAGGAATATCAAACAGAGTCCAAACGGAATGAAACCTTCGGGAGCGTGATTTTTGGAACGAACATGATCCAGAGGACTTGGAGTGCAAGTCAAGAAGCAGGCGAGGCGGCCACGAGAGGGTAGGGCGCGCCCACCCCTACAGGGCGTGCCCCCCTGTCTCGTGGGCCCCTCGGGCGGCCACCGACGTACTTCTTCCTCCTATATAATCCTACGTACCCCGAAAACATCCAGGGAGCAACTGAAACACAATTTCCACCATCGTAACCTTCTGTATCCATGAGATCCCATCTTGGAGCCTTCGTCGGTGCTCTGCCGGAGGGGGAATCGACCATGGAGGGCTTCTACATCAACACCATAGCCCTTGCGATGAGTTGTGAGTAGTTTACCTCAGACCTTCGAGTCCATAATTATTAGCTAGATGGATTCTTCTCTCCTTTTGGATCTCAATACAATGTTCTCCCCCTCTCTTGTGGAGATCTATTCGATGTAAACTCTTTTTGCGGTGTGTTTGTCGAGATCCAATGAATTTTGGGTTTGTGATCAAGTTTATCTATGAGAAGTATTTGAATCTCCTCTGAATTCTTTTATGTATGATTGAGTTATCTTTGCAAGTCTCTTCGAATTATCAGTTTGGTTTGGCCTACTAGATTGATCTTTCTTGCCATGGGAGAAGTGCTTAGCTTTTGGTTCAATCTTGCGGTGTCCTTACCCAGTGACAGAAAGGGTTGCAAGGCACGTATTCTATTGTTGCCATCGAGGATAAAAAGATGGGGTTTATATTATATTGCACGAGTTTATCCCTCTACATCATGTCATCTTGCTTAAAGCGTTACTCTGTTCTTATGAACTTAATACTCCAGATGCAGGCAGGAGTCGGTCGATGTGTGGAGTAATAGTAGTAGATGCAGGCAGGAGTCGGTCTACTTGTTGCGGACGTGACGCCTATATACATGATTATGCCTAGATAATCTCATAATTATTCTCTTTTATATCAATTGCTTGACAGTAATTTGTTCACCCACCGTAATACTTATGCTATCTTGAGAGAAGCCTCTAGTGAAACCTATGGCCCCGGGGTCTATCTCTTATCATATTTGCTTCCAATCAACTTTTATTTGCATCTTTACTTTTTGCATCTATCTTATAAAATACCAAAAAAAATATTTATCTTATCATACTATCTCTATTAGATCTCACTTTCGCAAGTGGTCGTGAAGGGATTGACAACCCCTTTATTGCGTTGGTTGCGAGTTCTTTCTTTGTTGTGTAGGTGCGTGGGTCTTTTGAGGAGCCTCCTACTGGATTGACACCTTGGTTCTCAAAAACTGAGGGAAATACTTACGCTACTATTGCTGCATCACCCTTTCCTCTTCAAGGAAAACCAACGCAAGCTCAAGACATAGCAGGTGAGTAGAGGGATGACCTGGCCAACGGTGGGAGTAGTAGGGGGTGGTGAGGCCTCTGCGGCATCACAGCCGGCCACGGAGGGCAGGAGCACGCGGCACGACTGGCGTTGGTTTGGGCGGCTGGAGCAAGAAGACGAGAGGTTGAAGAAGCACTACGGCCGTTGGATGAACATCATACGGTAACATGAGCTAGAATCGTTCATATTGACTAAGTTGACAAAGCCCTCCGTCCCCGTCAACTTGGTACGCCCACAAGTCAGCCTCCCACTATGCTCGGTTCCAGCTGGCAGGGGGAGTATTCATTTTTTTTGTGCGTAATAAGGAGGCACTTCCTTGCGTGCGAAGATAGCTGGTGGGTCCGACCTGTCAGCGGGGGGCACGTTTTTTTTTGCGAAATACAGAGGCCCTTCTGGTAGGTCCTAGATGTCCGATGGAGGAATCATTATTTTGCACATAATAAGGAGGCATATCCTAGTGTGCGACCATGGTCCCAGCTGTCAGCCTCTCCACGCACAGTCTACTTCTGATGGTTTCATTTGTTGACCACGTTTACCACGCCGCGCCGAGCGCATCCAAGGTGGTGGATGATGGCGAGGCCCCAGACAGCAACGAGCCGGAGATGGGAAGACGCGGGAGTATAGTCGCAGACGGACAGGTGTACAAGGGTTAACTGGTTCTAGTGCGGTGTGGTTCGGCAGTCGGTGGAGAAGAACAGGAGGTGTGGAGGGGTGGAGGGATGGCCTGGCCAACGGTGGAGTAGTGCTTCATAGCGAAGCGTGCTAAGCAGAGCTACTAGCAGCAGGAGGCGGGAGGTGGTCCCGGCGGCGCTGGAGGAAGAAGACGAGAGATTGAAGATTGATGCCGGTCGTTGGATGTAAATCCAATGGCTAACATGTCAAAATCATTTGTTGACTAAATTGACAACGACTTGCGTTGGCTTCGACCTATTGGCCCACATTTCAGCCTCCAAAAATGTGGCACGTATTCAACCCATTTTTTCTTAATTTACAGTCTTTTTTTTTTGCGCGGTAGAATTTACAGTCAATTTGATCTTTTTTTTTGAATTACTGTCCATTAGCTGGGCTGGGTTAACAAATAATGTAGCGTCCATGTGGCCCATTTATTTTATTTCCTAAAAAATTACAAGCCATTTGCACTTTCTCAAAATACACGATTTTGCTGGGCTGATTCTAATTATAATGTTTGGTTGGGCCAGCGATGTTATCAAAAAAAGGGGGCTGAGCATTTTGTTATAAATATATTTAAATAATAAGTGATATTATTACATTCGTCCTTAAATCTTACCAAGCTTTTGTACACAATCACTAGGATTTTCGTGCCAAAACAATCCAGGATTTTATTGTTAAGAAATTATTTTTATAAGTTAATAAGATGTGGGATATTGTTTTCTTACATATGTAAGTATCTGTTAAATATATGATGACAATAAAAATAATATATAATAACATACAAAATAATTTAAATATATATAATATAGTTAGAAGGGAAACATAAGTTGGACCTCGCGTTCCTATTCTTATATAGAAAAATAGAACAGACCTTTGCGTTTTCTTCAAAAAAATACATAAATTGGGCCGCCGATATTTCAGGAAAAATAAAACCTCGGATGGGAAGGACCATAGGCCGGTCGATACATGACGACCCTTAAGAAAATACAAACAGGCCTATGGATCTCCCATCCGAGGTCATCGGCTATGCATGTTAAAAATGAAAGCCTAGACGTGGCATCCCAAAAACCAGCTGATACTTGCTGCCCCAGTGATAATAAATAATACCTGCCAGCTCCCCGGCTTCATTTCATGTTGGGCATGCTGTAAAGTTGGTTCATGGCCGACATATTTGGCTGGGGCTACCACATGACACTTCTGTAATACCGGTAGCTATACCAACTAATGAATAAAGCCTAGCTGTTATGCTAAAAAAAGCTCCCCGGCTTCGTTGTGAATTTATCTCCTATAGTAACTACGTTGAAGCACCTAAAAAAATGTAAATATGTTGACAAACCCGTGGGCCCCAATGTCAGCATAGCATTAGGAAGAAGTATTTTTTCGATGAGGCACTTGCTTGCGTACGGCCATAGACCTGGTGGGTCCCGACTGTCCGCCTCTCCACGTACAGTTCTCTCCAGATTCCTCTCGTTTGTTCAGCATGCTCACAATGGCAGACAACAACGTCGCGGCGAGCGCACAAAGGCGCAGGAGGGAATCCGACCACCCGAGGAAGTGCCTTATTATTAACGAAACTACTGAACTAGCCTAGTGGCCAAGTGACACTACCCGACAGCTGTTTCGTCCGGGTTCAATTCCACCTATGCAAGGAAATTATCTCCAAATTTTTTGCCTCTGCCTTTATTGACATGTGTGTCCCCATTGTCATCTATGCACACCACGTCCAACACTTGCCAAAACTTCGTCCCTTGTTTTCTCTGTGTTTTGCACACTCGACATTGTGTGGGCATTTTGACTGTGCATCATATGAAGATGTGCTATGCTTGAATGTTGATCATCATGATGTTAACTGGCTGGTAGTTCCATTTTCGACTATTAATAAAACTTCCAACATGATGTTAACCCTGTTTGAAAAGGCCGTATTAATATAAATGCTTTGCCTTTGAAAGTTGTTTCTTATCTGAAACTAAACTTGCAGTTTCTTATCTGAAACCGAAACTTGTAGTTTCATCTCTGAGAATCACATTTTCTGCACTTTTATACTCCTATGAAACTACATTTTTTTAAGTGCTAAAAATAGATCTCTAGAATTCATAAAATACTTCATATGCTCAATACTGCAAATCTGAAATTCAAAAGACATTCATATTTGTAAGTACTCTCAAAATACACAACACAAAACACAATTCACAACCTGCAAAAACTGACAACCCTCAGCTCCTCCTGACAAGTCACAACCTGCCCGACTATTGGGCTGGGGGGGCAGTCCCCTCCTATTCCTTGGCGGCAGATAGCCGCCCCGTGAGACGATGTGAACGGCGAGGGAGAGGATGACAGGGAAGCGTCATCGGGCCAACTGCTTTTCTCCTCTTGAAGCTAGGTTCGGTCGACGAAGACTCCACCGGCTCGCTCTGGCAGGACACCCTCACAAACGGCACCCTGTAGATGCTCGATCCTTCAATCTCTGGTGGACGCTCCATCTGGGATCGATACTCCCACCACCACTCCCTCACGATCGGATTCGGTGAATCTATTTGCTCCATGGCCCAGAGGAGCAGCTCTATGTACTCCCATGCTACTCCCTCCGGGAGTATCGCCGCCTTTTCGCTCTGTTGTAGATATTTGGCCATGGATGTCACCGTCGCTGCTAGTTGGTCCTTGTTGTCAAACCAAGACTGTATCACCAACATCCTAGCTAGCTTCATAGGGTTGCCGTCTGCGATCCTCACTTATCGGTTGTACTCCTCCATTGATCTACTTCTCCACAGCACCTTCACTCGCCGGCGGTAGTTTTTGAATGGAAGAGGAGAGGAGCAGCGTTGGTTTTGGATTAGAACAGGAGAGGAGCGACGCTGGTTTTGGACTGGAACAGGAGAGGAGGGGCAGTGGTTTTGAAATGTAAGAGGAGAGGAGCGGCGCTGGATTTAGATTGGAACAGGAGAGGAGCGGCGGTGGTTTAAGAGGAGAAGAGCGGAAGAGAGGCGCTGGTCTTGGAAGTATTTTTTTGTTGTTATGCGTATTTTGGGTTAAAGTTTGACCATGTACTGTATTTGACAAGCAAAATGTCAATGCATGTCACCAAAAATTGTATCGTTTGGTTCGTATCTGAATGTACTTGCAAATTATATTCTTTTTGCAACATATAACATATATTTTATGTGCGAAAATCATGGTCAATTATGGCCCAGAATAAAAGGGAGACTAATTAATGTGGGGTCGATTTCTTAATTGAAGGGTAAATTGATTTTGATTTTGATCCAGTTACAGCGCACCGGCCATCTCGTCCAATCCTAAATCGCTGCCGCACGCTCCTCTCCCTCTTCTCCATTGCAAAACCACCTCCTCTCCTCTCCATCATCTACATTCCAAAACCACCGTCTCGCCTCTCCCTTTTTTGATCTTCTCCATTGCAAAACCACATCCTCTCCGCTCCATCATCTCCATTACAAAACCTCTGTCTCGCCTCTCCCTCTTCTCTATTGCAAGACCATCGTCTCTCCTCCCATCTTCCAAAGCTAGCATCGGACCCCTCAGAAGGACATCTATGGAGAGGATGTAGCAGTGAATCAGGCAGATCGCCGATGGCGACCAGGCAAAGTTAGCCAAATTGAAGGAGATCCTTACTTGGTTTGACAATGAGTGGGAGATTTTGAGGATGGTGCGGGCCATGTGGCAATGTATGCGAAAGAGCGAGACGGGGGCGATGAGGGCGGCGATGTACATGTACTCCTCGGCGGCAGTCATGCCGCAGTCCTCCGAGTTCATCGAGTATCTCCTCTGGGCGATAGAGCAGACAGATTCGCCCGAGGCAACAGTCAGGTGGAGGTGGTGGGCGTGCAGGTCGAAGGTCGAGCACCCAGAGGATAACAAATCGATCGAGTATGGTGTGCTGTTTGTGAGGGTGCAGAGCCAGCCGGAGCCATAGGAGTATTCATTCTCCCACCACAAGAGGAGGTCGGATGGTGCAACATTGCTTCCCCGCCGTTCTCCACGGTTCCCTCGATGCTCACCTCGTTTCAACGGCGGCGGTAGGGTTTAAGGTAAGTTTCGCACTAACCTAATCTTCCACCTGCTCATTCTTACAATCGGTGTGACAGCTAATCAAAATCATGCTTACAATCAGTCTCCGAGCACTACGCCAATCACCCTAAAATAGCTCTAGACCATTGGGTCAAAGTTGTGACACAGTGTACAAATAAAGAAAAATAGATTGGTGCTTCTTTCAGAAAAGAGTACTCCCTAGAAAACTGCTAATATAAGCTACTAGTATTTGGTTAGAGGATTTGCTGCCGAGAAAGATCCGTCAACAGAGAGCGCCACACATGCCACTGGTGGTGGTGGATACCAATGCGTGCATGCAGCATGGTTGTTGTCGGTACTTTTTACTTGGCACACCTCGCACTCTTCATATATGTTGGTTCCATACGTACATTTGTGCAGTTCCACCAAAATGCAGCTGAATAACCCTATTTGCACAGATAATGAAAGAGCATGATTACATTATAGTGTCACTAGTTGATGAAACACACAAAATAAATAGAAGAAAATATTGCGATAGTATCATAGTATGCCATGCTGCGAGGGCGAGATGCGCCCTGCGACGCCTCATACGGTACGCCTCATACTGGAAATCGTCCCAAGTCTCGCAGATACACCTTCTGCCAGTGATGAACATCAGTGTACAGTGGTAGTACAAGGAGGCTCCTTGAGACATTCAAATCTCTATTTTGTACAGATCAACTAAAATTAAGCACCCCAGTTTGCAGAAACGCTTAAACATTAACAATGGGACTAGTTGATGAAACATACATTAAAAAGGGAAGCACTTTCTTTATCTACATTGGAAATGAAATGATAGAGAGGAAATTCGCTCTATTTTAACTGTATTATTACTTCATTTTATCAGTGACACTAGGGTCGAGCAGGTGGCAAATGAGGTGTACCGTGCGTCGCAAGGATGGAGGCCAGGGGTGCTTAGACTGGGATGCTGAAGCTGGCTCTTTCAGTCACCAACATGGATGGTTCAATTCATGGAACCTTTTGGTGCAGTTCACCTAAAATGAAGCAATGTCCCGTGAGCTAGCAGTTTCTTCTTCATTTTTTTAAGAAAAGGGCTCCAGCCCCGGTTCCATTTCCATCAGAAAATGAAACCCACAGAGCTTCTTCTTCATTAGTTGCACTAAAATTGAGCAACATCAAGGTTGGTTGTGAAGTTCCTGGAATGTTCAACTATAATTTGGATATCATTTGTGCAGTTCAACTAAGATCGAGCGTGAAATGTATATCTCTGTTTGCACAAAAACGGTGGAAAGGAGGGTGACTAACAAGTGATGAAACATGCATCAAATGAAAATAAGCATGTTCCTTATCTGAATGGCAATCCTACAAGGACAGTAGCAATTTCTAAAGCAGTGGCATTGCTAGATATTAGTGTGGGCATTAGGATTAACTATGACAACCGTTAAATACGACATTACTTTGGGCACGGGAGAGTAGGCGGACCAGGACAGTTGCATTTCTAACAAAAAGAACCAACTTATCTTAATGGGAAATTTAGCAGGACATGTAAAAAAGTGCCATTGACTCATATTACTGGAGGCATTACATTGAAAACAACATTGGTTTAACGTGTCCTTACTTTTAATAGTGCGACAACTACGTTTTACCAGTGGCATTACATAAGAGTGGCTCGGGGCAACAAACATCAGAACAGGATATCTGGGTTGGTCCCATTTTTGTTCGGTATAGCCACCTTATACTGTGTGAGGCTAGCAAATCTAGTGTTGGACTTACTCTGTTGACTTGTCCCCCAGTCCCCACTTTCTTTCCTTTTTCAACCAATAGATCGGGTTTATATTGAGTTTGTACTGCGTTTCCCTTTATTTCCCTATTAGACCTAGAGACCAGTTGGATAGCCAGTCTCTGCTACTTTTCGCCCCCATTATTTCCTCTTTCGACCAAGTCCTAGATTCAAGTAACAAATCCTCCCCCTCCCCCACCCCCTTTCTTCCTTGTTTGAACCAAGTAGTACTAGATTCGAGTGCATGAACTAGTTTTACCTCTTAAACGTAAAAAATAGGTGGGTTTTGAATAGCCAATCCATCCTATCTACGAGGGGGCCTGAGAAATAGTAAAAGATACAAATGCAGCCACGTCAGGAGCTCGGGAAGTAGAGCAAGGCCAGTTTCGAAGGAAGTTATACCTGATGGTCGCCGGGATGCAAGTAGGTGGGTGGCGGGATGCCGGATCTGCCCACACTATGGCAGCGAGGAAGAAGGGGTCGGAGGCCCTCCCTCGCCAGCGGTGCTTGGGAGAGAATGGCAAGGCAGGCTGATCGGGACGCGCCAGTAGTGGGTAAGAGTCGTCTCCGAGGACGACCGCATGAACGTTGCACCTTCTCACCTTCCCCGACGGAGAGGATCCGGGTGGATCTGTGACCAGCGGTGAGAAGAGAGAGAGAGAGAGAGTGTGGCCACCACTGTCGTGTTTAGATCTGGAGAGGACGAGACAGTGTGAAGAGAGCAACACTAGGAAGCAAGTGCGGAGGCTCCTGCCTATATAGTGGAGTACTAGTTTTCTTTTGTCTACCGGAGCCGGCTTGACCTCGTCAATGACTGTCGAGAAGTCTTCATGCACGTGGCCCAGAGGCGCACTTGTCGTTATTTTGATCTGAAGCGCCAGATTATAACATATAACACGAAAAATGCCACATGACAAGAAATCATAACCTCACTGCCCAAAGGAGACAAAACGAATCCCGACGGACAAACTAGACGAGGAACAAAGCTCAAATTAAAGATAAACTCATAGAAAAGGGGTCCATTGATAGATGTCCTAATTAACATAGCCTGCTTGACCTAGATGGCAGCTGAGTAGTCTTCGTGCATGTGCCCCCAATGACTAGCCCAACTCAGTTGTCACTGTTTAACCCTCGCAGTGATCCGAAGCACATGACACCTAATTTTGCGAGATGACAAGAAACTTTTTTTTAGATTTCTCACCACAACTACAGCCATGTACAACACAACATGCACGATATGTAGACGATAGCCAATCCGGGCATGTCTGCTGGAGTCTGGTCACATGCATGGACGAAGTGATCTTTCGTGTCTTGCAGGGATCGTCCAGGCACCAACATAGTACAACACTTCTCTAGTACTATCACTCGTCTCCCTCTTCTATTAAGTCACCCGACTTGCGGGGCCGGGGAATGTGCCTATGGTCGGTTCTCAACTGCGGTGTGCCAGACTGACTGACCGTCTGGGGTGCGACACGAACACGATGGGCATGTTGTATACTCCGTACATGTGTACCACCGTTTTCTAGAGGCTTTGCTCCATGGCGCAATCCATGGATACAAAATTAGTATACTGTACTATTTAAAAGTCGAGGGCGGGGCTTTTCCTGCGCGGTAGGCGAGGCAGTTCCGCCTAGTCGGTTCGACAGAGACGCGAGAAGATGAGGGAGTAGGCTGCTACAAACGTAGGGCTGTGTGATTTGACAGCGAGTTACTGCTGGACAGGTGGGGCCCCGTGATTTGACTTGCCATTATCATTTCAACTGCGGTGCTACAACCGGCGTGAGTCTCCCGATTCCTGACCACCTCCATATAGGTGCCTCTCCCAATGCTCCACCATGTAGTAGAGGCTGGCTCTTGCATGAGAGCCCACTTCTCCACTTTTTCCTTGCCTCTCTTTCCTCCACATATGCAAAAATGCCATGTAATGCGCACTATTGTACTTACTTGCTCCTACAGGTGCTAAGCTTGCCACATAGGCATAAAGTCTGATGTGGCAAGTTAATCAAGAAGAGAGAGACTAGTTTGCTGACCCAAGGAAGAAACGGTGCTAAGCAGGTGTACCTAGGTGAAATGACAATTTTGAGTCTATATCTAATTAAATGAAGCAAACTTTGCAACAAAAAACTAATAAGCACACCATTTCATTGGAAGAGGTCACTCCTTGGCAAATGCAATAAATACTACTCCCTCTGTCCCATAATATAGAATGTTTTTGGCACTACACTAGTGTCAAAAATGTTCTTATATTATGGGACAGAGGGAGTACAAAGAAGGAGATAGAGATAAGTAAAAAAATACACTTATAGCCAACCTTATAGCTAACCTTGTTGTAGTATGAGTGACTAAGTGATGACATGCCAACATCAGATAGCCTAACGCACCGTGTTAAATCTCCAAGGGCGCGACAGCGCGAGCGAGGCGACGGTCGTGGAAGGCGCGACCATGATACGGGCTGCTGGCAGCCCTTGGATCTAAGATCAAATGGTCACATGCTAAGTTGCTGAAAATTTGCAGAATAACCCTCCAGGATAGGATATTCACCCATAGGTCTAGAATCATGCCATGTAACCATTCGATCTCAGATCCAAGGGCTCTCGAAAGCTCTTATCATGGGGGAATGGAAAGCCACTACCCTGCCGTTCGCACGCTGGCAGTTCGCTCCTACTCGTCCCCGCACGTCCTTTGATATTACGGCGGTTCGCTCCTAGTCGTCCCGTCCTTTCACATTATGGTAGTTTCACTAATCCTAGCTGTCCTCCCAAATCCATGGTGTCCCAAATCTCCATGATCGACGGTGAGTACAAGGTTAGAACCATCACCGGCGATGAGTTCGACGTCATCTACACTCGTTCTTCCGCGCCGGTGAAAGGATGCCTTTCTTGCTTCAGACGCATGTTCAAAAACTCAGATGATGAGTGGGTCGCTGGGCTAGATGTTGAGTACACCACAGTCCTGGGACGAGAGAAGGATCTAAAGGACGAAGAGAGGAACAAGCTCTCCGTGATCTAGGTTTGCATGCATGACTTATGCTTGGTCTACCACATATGCCATGACGACGTTGAATGCCTGGATTTTAAGAACTTCCTCGAGAGCAACCTAGTCAAATTCGTTACTGTAGACTTTACGAACGACAAAGAAGTCCTGGGTCGGATAGGCCTCATTATAGGCAACCCCTTCGACCTCCAGAAGAATCGGCTGCTGCCTTCCGGTGGCCAGCCTTCAATGCTGACCCTGGCAGGAGCCATGGTTCATCCTTCGTATGGTAAACTGGAGAAACCCCCATACACATTTCATCGTTATGCATGGCAGCAGAATGTACTAGATATAGACCACATCCACTACGCTGCAATGGATGGCTACCTTTGTTTCAATATCTACAAGGGTTGGATGAAGAGCAAGAGCCAAGTGTGCGGTTCAAGCAAAGAAGTATCGGCCAAGAGGAAGAGGGACAAGGACAAAGTGGAGGACGTGGACAAGGACTCCGAGTAAGGTGGCAGTGTCATTGCTCATGGTGGTTCTAATGCAGTGTCTACCAGAATAGTTGCAAAGTTTAATTTCAGGTGTGCTTAGTTTAATTTGAGGGGTGTGTTGTGTTGAGCCCCCAGCAGAACTATGTTATGTTTCTTCTCGTTACTTTAACTCTTCAGTACGTACATACTAGTATTTCTTACATTTCATCTTTTAGTTGGTATAGTACTACCACTCGTTTCTTCATGTACAATATATATGGCCAACATCATATAGCTAGCAGTTTAGTTGTCAAAGAATTTCAGGGTGCTTAGTTTTGTCAAAGAATTCTAGGATGCTTAGTTTTACTTGAAGGGTGGGTTGTGCTAGACACCATTATTGTGACTAGCCTTTTTAATAGTACTATATGCATAATTTGGCGACGAGCGCTCTCTATATGTACCACCTTTTTTTAATTTCAAGTTTTGCTCCATGGCACAATCCATCGATACTACTACTGTACAAAAGTATACATTTTTTAAAAGGCTAGAGGGCGGGGCAGTCTAGCTTGGTCGGTTTCACGAGAGGCGAGGGCCTTTGTGATTTGATGGCTCATTACTGCTGGAAGGCGGGGCCTTGTGATTGGAATGCTCGTATAAATGCGCTGATGACCTGAGGAGGAGCAAAGAACCGTGCGGTATACTCAAGTTCTCCACTAAAGTAGTACTACGACGGAGGAGCACGAAACACAGCAGCCCAGTGCCATATGGCGATAAAAAATGATCTAATTTGCTAGTCATCTCATTGTTAGCATTGTTCTATTCATTCCCTCAAACAAAAAACATTGTTCTATTCATGCCTCGCAGAGAACATGACACGTGCGGCGAAACACCCGAAGCAAAAGATGAAACACAGGAGCAAAAGAAGAAGGAAGATTATCACCCCAAATGATCTAATTCACCGTGGAGTCGTAGCTACTTCTTCATCGCCTCCACGACCTCCATCTCCTTCCGTGTCTCCTCCGCCATCTTCTTCATTCTGTCCATGATGCGGGATTCCTCGACGCGAGCCTTCATCATATGTTCCATGGCCGCATTACATACCTTGACAGTAGTCGGGTGCTCGATGCGGAGCTTCGCCAACTCCTCCTTCTGGTCCATGACAAGGGCCTGCAGCATCTTCATCGAGGAACTACTATTCTCATGCAGCTTCTTCCAACCAGTGTTCTTCTCCTTCACCAGGTCGAGCTCGTGGCAGAGCTTCGTCTTGTCCTCCTGAAGTTGCAAGATTTTGCCGGTCACCTTCTTCTCTAAGGTAATGCTCTTCTTCAGCAGCATCACCAAGCCGGTGGTCAACTCCCCGTGCTTATTGAGCTCAGTGGGCATGTCATCGAGGCTCTCCTTCAGCAGCTCCGCCAAGCCTTGGATGAACTCCTTCTGCTTATTGAGGTGCTTATTGAGCTGATCGGGCATGCCGTCAAGGGATAACGACTCCAGCGCCGCCGGCTCGGCATGTTCGCCTCCGCAGCTAGGGCGCTCCTGGGAGCCATCGCCTGCCCATGAGAGATCTTTTGAGGTCTATACGTGGCGGCGAGCCCTCTCTTTTTTTCCGCAGACTTTGTTGTCGCTCCCTTGTTACGAGTAGTTCTTGACCTAGAGCTCTGCTCACCGGCCATGGCAAGGACGGACAAAGAAGAAGCACTTATGAGGAGGAAAGGTAGAGTAATTTTCTGTTAGGTAGTTCCCCTTTTTATAACCTAAGTACTAGCACTAATACTAATACCTGCACAGTGGGAACACATTCAGGTTTGGTACGTACTAGTAGGTGTGAGCAGGCTTTCGAATGGGATGGGAAAAGGTAAAGATCAATTGATGGTTTTGGTTTCGAGGCCCGAAACGGCGCCCAATGAGTTTAGTGGAACACAAATTTCGAGTAGACTACACTGCTCAAATGTGTAAATATTATATTACTGTCAAAAATTGGCACAAAATACGAAGGAGACCAATGGAAGTACTACTAGCAACCCATGATTTAACTACTCGCATGCGCGCAGTGGAGTAGTAATGTCTTTCTTCCGCCCTCACGTCCACTCAATTTGCATGGGCTGTATTAATTGATCATCAATGAAGTGAACGACTTTACACGCATCAAATTATCACATGGGGTGGATCTTGGGCGTGTGCATGCGAAGGAATGAGTGCGTGTGTAGCGTGCGTGCACATCTTCGCTTCGTGCAGGTACTAACAGTATGGCTCAGGGAGGACGAGTACATTCTTTTGGAACCAGCAGCACGTCACTATGATAAATCCACACAAGGATGTCGCAACAACGCCTCCACATGTGCCACGTGGCTTCATGAATGTAGCGTGCCCTTGGAATTCTAATTTACGTGTTTTGCACATACTCGAAGTACTAGTAAGGTACACGTGCATTGCACGCATTAGATTTTGCAACCAAATTATGAATAAATACCACACTATAACATGTAAGCTCTAAGTCAAATATGCTTGATGTAGACCTTCGTTTAATTCTTATAGTTCATCTCATTCAACATCAAGTAGTTTTTATAAAAGAGCTAGGGCCTCTTGGATTCGTAGGATTTCCAAAAGGCGGGAATAGGAAAAACATGGGATTATAGTGCAATGTCGTCTTGAATCCTATAGGATTGTATGAGTGTTTGATTGTGCATAGAGAAAGCGCATAATTCTTTCAAAGAGGTTTGACTGGATGGGATGTTTCCTATGAAATCTAGTGCAAATGAATCGTATGGAAAAATTCCTATGGTTTACAATCCTACGAATCAAACAACCAAGATAGGAAAAATTCCTAAGGATTAGAATCCTCCAAAATTCCTTTGAGAATCCTTTGAATCAAAGAAGCCCTTAATCTATTTTATGATTCATGGAATTGTGCGTTGTAAAGCATGAAGTAAAAACAAATAATGGCAATTCAACTAGAAAAAAAGTTTGGGCAGTTATGATACGGAAGATTCTAGAACAAAAGAGAACCACTGTTGTTTTGAGGTCTGTGCATTATGCTTAAGTTCAACCATGGAGTCTGCTAGATTGTACATGTGGCAATATCCGGTGGGGGGCTAGAAGATGGTGCGAGGGGCCGAGTGGAGGGAGACTATGAAGGAGTGCACAAGTGCGAGATCGATATTTAGAGAGAGGGGGCGAGAACGTGCGTTGTTGCGCGCAGTGGCGGAGCCATGAAAAATAAATGAGCTAGAGGGCCAAGCATTGCTAATCCTTTACGAGGATTGTCAATTCATGAACTTAAACCATTTTTAGCAGCAATTGTCTAATGATCACATTCATATTAGCCTTGATATATAGTGATGTTAGTGGGGCAGGGCCCTTGCTGCCCCCTGTCTTCGCCATTGTGCGCGCGCCTGAGAGATGAAGCGGAAGGCATGGATGATGAGAGGGGGACATTGGATATATAATTAATGTGGGTGTATTAGCGATATATTTTAATCCTATATAGGGAGGTATAGATTGATCGATGTGGACATGGGAAAGAGGGTGAGACCTCACTTGATATATCGATTGATCGGTTTGTGTGGAAAACTATGAAAGAGCTAGCTATATGCACACATACATAGAGGAACATCGATCATTGAGCATGCATGCGTGAGAGATAAAGAATGTCCGATATGATGGAGAGGGGGATGTGTGTGGGTGTGTGCCTTCATGGGAGACCGACCTGAAGAAAAAGATTGCATGTGTGCGATGGATAATGCCGACTGGTAGTGTGTGTGCATGCATGCATGAGAGAAAGTTAGTGTTACAATTATAAAGAGAAGACGACTGTGTGGGTGTAAAAGACTAGATGAGGTCATAATCAATGTAAAGTTGAATTCAAATACTTGAATAAGAGATCCTAATGTTTGAAACCCATGCATGCATGAATATAATGGAGATCTATGCAGTGTGGTTTGGAAATGAGCATGTTGTAATGTATACACATTGAACAAGGTCAGACTAATTTGAATTTGAGATACCGATGGCAGACATCATTTGGCCATGTCGCATCCGTGAATGGATACACTATTCTAATTGGAGATGATGGGTGGCTTTCACATCACATATCTATATCTATACCCCTATATATATATTATATTTTATATTTTTTTATATTGTGTGCGGGCAACTTTAACTTTGAAAGATGGTTGTTGGATGAGGCGAATCCGATGGTCCAAAGATGGCAAATTTGAGCACTACTGGCCATTGGATATCATCTAGATTCCACCAGATTCCGCCACATGTATATTCTAGAAGACTCCATGGTTGAACTTAAGCATAATGCACAAACATCAAAACACAAGCACTTCTTCTTTGTTCTAGAATCTTCTGTATTAGAATTGCCCAAATGTTTTCTACATGATTTGCCATTATTTGTTTTTACTTTATGTCTTACAATGCACAATTCCATGAATCTTAAAATAGATTAGCTTTGTTATAAAAACTAGATGATTTTGAATGAAATGAACTATGAGAATTAAACAAACATTTACATCATGCATATATGACTCAAAGCTTACATGGTATAATGTGGTATTTATTCATAATTTGGTTGCCAAATCTCATGTGTGCAATGCACATGTACCTTACTCTAGTCTAAATGGTGTTTGTGTCTGTGTTGTGCGTGTTGAGGTGCAAATTGTCTTTTTTTGGTACACGTTAAGCTTGTTCTCCCGAAATTTCAAGCCGCGCCTTGTTATGCCGAAATTCAAGCTAGCGTCTTTGTCTATCATGCTACGAAACTCCCGCCTCTTCAACCCGCGCCTTGTTAGCCCGAAATATTTAAGATATATCTTTGTCTTGTTGTGCTCCGACAAATCCCTCCATCTCAACCCGCGCCTTGCTATTCCAAAATTACAACGCGTGCGAAAACTCCCACCTCCTGTGAAATCCTGACACGTGAAATGCCCATGGTACCCCTGAACCAAAAGAACTGCCTCAAATCAGTGGGGGTACTTTCGTAACTTACCCCACATTTCGGACAGGCGCGTCCCTAAGACATGGTTCCCCGCTGCCATCCCATCCGCCCACCCATTCGTACACCAAGGCCGCGGAAACCCGCAACGAAGCCCCACACCCTGCTCCGTCTGCCACCTAGCCAGAGCCTCTTCCCCAACGATGTTGTCCACAGCAACACCTCGACGTCCCCCATCCACCGTACCGGATGAGGATCCGTCGTCGATCTTATCGTCCCGCCGGTTCAGCCACCCCGTCCTCCACCTCCAAGTAGCTACCCCGATGTTCCCCTCATCTTTCGCGCCACCTCCATTCCCACACTACCGTCTTCACCTGCACCACCAGAAGAGCATCATCATCACCATTTCCTCGGATGAAGCTGCAGCCTAATCGGCGCCACCAAAGAGGTTGTACACTAATCACCGCATTTTCTTCTTGATTTGATCTCATGGTGCTGCCGGCGCTCGGTCCCGAACCGACACGACGCGGCTCCATGCACGACAGCATCGCCGGCCGCGTCCTCTATGGCGTCGTTCCCTCGGCGACGATGTCCACATCAGTAGGAGCTGCTGCTGCTTTAGCTCTCGCTCACGCTGCTGCGCTGGTCTTGCTCTCTCAGTCCCCTGCCTGGTCTGCTCTTGCTATTGCTCTTGCTCACGCTGCTGCTCTCGCTCTTGCTCTTGCTTGCGATGCTGCTCCGATTTAGCTACACTTGAGTCGACTGAATCGACTTTTGGGTCAGTCGATTTTCAGGGGGAGGGGGGCTTGCTGGGGTGAAGGAAGAACCAGCCGCAGCGGGGAGGTGGGCTCGCTGGAGAGGTACCCCACTATCTATCTTAGGGTTCAGGGTGAGGGCGGTGGTCGCCGGTGGTGGCGTGGGGATCGCCGGAGAAAAAGCTCGGCACGGGAGGGCCTAGAGGGATGGCCGGGGTGGCAGCGGACCGGCGGTGGGGAGTGTTTTCGGGGTGGGCGGGGCGGCGCACTGCCGGCCGCGGGCGGCGGGGGGCTGTTGTTTGGCCGGTGGTGGCTGGCGGCTCAGGGGGTGGAGGTTGAAGATGAACTGCAGGCCCTTGATTTCGTATCCAACGGCTGCAAAATCGACTGACCAGAGATGAAAAAGTTAGTCGACCGACATGTAGCCTCACCTTGCTAGTGCGTTCAGTTTCGACAGCAAAATTCAGTTTTGACAGTTAAGTTCAGTTTCGACAGTTAAGTTCAGTTTCGACAGTGAAATTCAGTTTCGATAGTTAAGTTCAGAGATGAGTGGCTGATGCATTTTACATCTAGCACTTTGTGGATATGTATTTTACGTCATGTATTGGAGATGCTATTAGAATTCCACTCAGGTTAATGTTGTGTCTGTTGTCCAGCTTCAGCCTTGGCGTCGTACAACTCACCGGAGCTGCTCCAACGACAAAACCCTCCATCACAGCAGAGCAGTACCTCGGGCTCCATCTCTAGACGCCTAAGATCTTCTTCCCCTCCTCCGACAGACAAGTGAGCTGGAGCATCCTCACCGGCCAACCCAATCACGCTTGGATCGACATGACTTCGCCAAAGAGGTTGTACACTTGTTGCATGTCTTTTTTACTCTACATGTTATATATATTGTCCACTGAGCACACGTAGTAACGGGAAATATGATTATTTTATCCTACTATATGACAAGCAGTGAGGTACCAGGCAACTTAGCTATCCGTGATGGACTCTCTTGAGCGCCATCATTATGTATCTCTGCGCGTTTGAGCTGTGCATTTGTCGATGACCCTGGGAGTTGAGCTATTAGGGTAGTGGCCTGGGTCCAAAGTAATAGAAGTAGCAAAAAAACATTTTTTTAGTGTAGGCTATTCCTTGCTCAAGCCTGCCTACTAGAATTGCCAGTGCTTGAAAGGAAAAGTGAATGAAAAACATAGGAATTGGAAAGTTTCCTATGGTGCTACTTTTCATGAATTTGGTGCAAAGGAATGGAGCAAAGGAAAACTGTAGGATTGGTTCCATTAGTGTCTCCTTGAAAGAAAAACCGTAGGAATTATAATTTCCACTTGTCCTCCTTTTCATATTCCTATTCATCAAGCACCAGACTAAGAGATAGTAGCATAATAGCATTATAACCGTACATTTTCTTGTGGTTTGACTTAATCTCACCATGATTTTTTGCATCTTGTGATCTTCCAATTGTTGTGAATCAAACAGCCAGATTGGCAAAAATCCTATGTTTTTAAATTCTCTATTTTGCACGTGCATTCCTATCCTATTCCTGTCTATTTCCTATCCCTGCATTGTTAGAATCCTCAAATTCAAACAAGCCCTTACTCAATTACTTCTGTTACAGATATGTGTCAAAGAAAACCTTGTGTGGTTTGTCCTGCTCCTGCGGCGTTGTGTTCCACCCCAGCTCAGCTGCTCCAATGATGGAAGGGTTCACCACAGCAGGTATCCGCTCTCTAGACTGTCTTTCGCCGCCTCAGATCTTCTTCCCCGCCGCCGGCAGCCATGACAACTGCATTACCATCATCAACTGAGCAGATGAACTTGAGGACTACACGGGTCCGCAAGAGAGGTCGCACTCTTCCGTGTCTGCTTATGTTATGCATCTCTTAATATGATGACATGCTACATTATCATCGTGTTCACCTATTAGACTCCGAGTCAGGTCCAAACTAATGCTGAAACTTGAGTTTTTAAATGGTTGTGGGGTACATATTGGGGCAGCAATCAGTACTATCTGTCTACTATCTGGTTAATCTCGGGTGTCTACTATGAGTTTCATGTTGGGTGCAAACAAACATTAAAGGATCCATTATCTGTATTTTTTAACTAAAGCTATTATCTTCCTGCTATCATTGGTTTTGGGTCTATCCACAGTTTTCTACCATCACTCTGGGTTTGTGCATGCACTACTGACATAATCTCACTATGTTTTATTCCTATGCATGCCAGTTATTGTACACAATGGAACTGATCATGTAGAGCAAAAGAGACGAGCCTTGCGTGGCAATAAAATTTCATGCAGACGTCGCTCCATGGTGGGCCAAAGGCAGCCCCCCCTCCACCCATTTCGTATCGTAATCAAGAGGAAGATAACTGTTCTGAGGGGGATTTAGAAGGAGAAGATCACTCCTATTTACCCCATGAGGTCTTTGCTCTAACTTGGCATGCTGATGTTGGTAATATCATGCATATGGGGCCTTGCATTGCTTACTGTATACATTAAAGATGTCATCTGCTTAGTTTAGACTTGCTTTGTGTCAATGCCATCTGTTTAGTTTCTTTATCGTATATGTGAATCATGCAATGCATTCTTGTTTAGCCAGGCATCATATATGTGAATTTTGCAATTCCACCCTGGTTAGCCAGTCATCTTATAAGTGAATTATATCATGCCATCATTTTTTATTACGTGTTAAATTTGTCAACAATTTTAGTACATTCAATTACTCTTCCTGTGCATCAGCCATTCGGCATGGTCATGGAAAAATCTTGAGTGGAAACAAGGTCTTCAGAGCAGACAATGCTATCTGATGAAGCACATGTCTTGCTGGTTACCGATAGCTCCTCAGAGGAGGATTTAGAGACAGATGACCAGTCATATT